>NW_027151594.1:0-2860 GCF_019968955.1 Porospora cf. gigantea A | reverse complement strand
ACTGACGCGGAGAAGACGGCGTTCTGCGGGGCCATCGTTTCCAACGACATGACCATGTACTTCCAGGGAGATGCATGCCAGGCTCTTGGGTACTGCTCGTGGACCCCTCATGGCGATCATGGTCACTGTGACTTCCATACCGTCTGCGACGCCCTCAACGCCTCCAACATTGAAAGCTCACTGAAGGAAGGCGTATGTGGAGAGACCAACCAGTGTCACTGGGACGCTGCCTCTACCGCATGTCTCAGCGGTGCTGATTCAGTCGCTCATGACTACACTGACGCGGAGAAGACGGCGTTCTGCGGGGCCATCGCTTCCAACGACATGAGCATGTACTTCCAGGGAGATGCATGCCAGGCTCTTGGGTACTGCCAATGGACAGCACACGGTGCTCATGGCCACTGCGACTTCTTCACGGAGGCGGGCAGCCCTGTATGGCATTTGGTCGCCGCAGGGTTGCTCATCCTGTTCGTGGGAGCGTTTGGGGCTTACTTGCCAATGTACATCCGTACATTCAGCTCGACAGCTGTCTACATCGCGAACGCATTCGGATGCGGCGCGTTGCTGGCCTTTGCCTTAATCCATTTGCTGCCAGAGGCGGTGGAGCACACGGAGGAGGCGAACCAGCTTATATCAGTTGGTGAGAGCTCTATGTCCATTGCTTACGTGCTCTGCCTGGTCGGGTTTATAGTTGCGGCTGTACTCGAGACTTTGGGTTTCCGGCTTTCCAATGGCCGTTGTCCCACCCATGGTGCGTATGGGAACGACGTTGAGAGTAGCTCTGTTAGCTCTGAGGGATCATGTTCCAGCTCTGAGGCGACGGAAGCGTCTAGCTTCTCGGTGAATATCGCCTCGAAAACTGCTGATGTCGCTGTTATGGTAGGGCTGGCCGTGCATTGCCTCTTTGAAGGTCTGGTCGTCGGCACGTCCGGGAGTGCCATGCTTGTCTGGATTTCCACACTGGCGATCGTCTTCCATAAATGGGCCGCCGGTATGGCCCTGGGCCAGGCTATGGTCAACAGAGGCCACTCCAATCGCTTCCTCATTGGCATTTTGACGCTGTTCGTCCTAGCCTCACCTTTCGGGGTGCTTATAGGCGGCTTCGTTGTCGTTAGCGGTGACAGCGTCGTTGGTGTGGTCAATGGCCTCTGCTCTGGGCTGGTGCTTCACCTTGGAGTCCACCTCATAGATTTTACCTTTACAAAGGCGAAATCCACTGCCAAGTTTATCCTTGGCTGGCTTACAGCCATTATCGCAGCGGGGATTCTCTTTGGCTTGATGATGCTGCACATGGCACATGAACAAGATTAGAGAAGACCTGCACAATCGTAATTAACATTACCGATTCTTTTTTGATAACGTAATTAACATCATTAATTAACATCAACATGGGATGACATATCTGATCGGCTTTGCCTTGATCGTCGTTTTCTTCGTCGTTTTCGAACATGAGCACGTGAATTTCGTTTTCTTCGTTGCCAATCGCGACGTGATTCCTATGAAGACGCTTGTCTTTACGTCAACAAAAACCTTACGACGATTTCTGGATTGTTCGCGAGCCCAAGTGGCGTCAGAGTACGTGCGTCAATTTCAAACGTTATTTAGTGGGGTGCCCCACAAGCTACATTTTTCACAACACAATACATCAAAATCGCATCGAAATGTGTCAAGGTGGATGTGCTTACACGAAGACTAGCCTTGCGGACCGGCTGACTCGTCTCCTAGGTGTTCTGACACTCTTCTACTTCTTTTCTCTCGTCCCTTGTGTGCACGGCAACGTTGCTGAACTGCAGCGCTCCAACATTCGCGCCGCCAACTCCATTGAAAACGCTGCTGGTCGAGCGTTGTTCGGCGAGGTTACAGAGGTTTGCACAGCGATTAACGACTCCAATATGAAGAGCACTGTCAAGCAAGCCATCTGCGGAGAGACCAACCAGTGTCACTGGGACGCTTCCTCTACCACGTGCGTCGACGGTGCTGATTCAGTCACTCATGACTATACTGACGAGGAGAAGACAGCATTCTGCGGGGCCATCGCATCCAACGACATGGAAGCTAGTTTTCAGGAAAGCACTTGTGGTCTGCTCGGATACTGTTCGTGGACTTCTGGTAGCTGTGACTTCGTGTCCGTCTGCGACGCTCTCAACGCCTCCAATATGGAGAACGCATTGAAGGAAGGGGTCTGTGGAGAGACCAACCAGTGTCACTGGGACTCTGCCTCTACATCATGTGTTAGCGGTGCCGCTTCGGTCCCTTATGAGTACACTGACGCAGTAAAGACATCGTTCTGCGAGGCCATTGCTTCCAACGACATGACCATATACTTCCAGGGAGATGCATGCCAGGCTCTTGGGTACTGTTCATGGACTCTTCATGGCGATCATGGTCACTGTGACTTCGTGTCCGTCTGCGACGCCCTCAACGCCTCCAATATGGAGAACGCATTGAAGGAAGGCGTATGTGGAGAGACCAACAAGTGTCATTGGGACGCTGCCTCTACTACATGTGTGAGCGGCGCTGATTCATTCGCTCATGACTACACTAACGCGGAGAAGACGGCGTTCTGCGGGGCCATCGCTTCCAACGACATGACCATATACTTCCAGGGTGATGCATGCCAGGCTCTTGGGTACTGCTTGTGGACTCTTCATGGCGATCATGGTCACTGTGACTTCGTGTCCGTCTGCGACGCTCTCAACGCCTCCAATGTAGATAACCTGGCGAAGGAAGGCATCTGCGGAGAGACCAACCAGTGTCACTGGGACGCTGCCACTACCGCATGTGTCAGCGGCGCTGATTCGGTCGATCATGACTACACTGATGAGCAGAAGACAGACTTCTGCTTGTCCATCGCATATAA
>NW_027151593.1:0-64041 GCF_019968955.1 Porospora cf. gigantea A | reverse complement strand
AGACTCGGCCACCTGTACTATCCGATACCGAAGAGCCTTCTGACGACAGCGAAGTTCAGTTCAAAAAGGAAATGCAGGTCTTGGACAAGAAGACTGAACATGTCAAAGCACTTTTACGCGAGGAATAGAACGTTCTCACCAACGAACTTGCTGGTCCTTGCTCCATGACTCCCCCCACCTACGGTCTCCCTCCGTAGTTTCCTTCTTTCCCCAACTGCCGGCCTCGCCATGGCCCCACTCTTCTACCCAGCGTTGTACGTCTCGCGAGCCCTCTTTCCTTGTCCAGTGGTGGGCGCCTGCGTCGTGCCACTCTTCTGTCCAGGCCTCATTGGGGGTTTGGCCACTCTTCTTGGCGTGCTTAACGGTGCCGGCGGCAGTCATCGTCTCAGCCCAGGACTCATACCAGCGGTCGCCTTTAGCATTGTGACCTTTTTTACTGGCTGACAGCTTCTGCTCACCCAGCCCTGCTTCTTCTTGCCATCTTTCTTCCCACTCGTCGCCTCTGGCATTGCGCCCAGACTTCTCCGCCTCGTGGCCAGTCCGACTACCAGCCCAACGCTCTGCCCAGACGTCACCGTCTTGGTTGCAGCCATGCTTGTTGGCCCACTTCTCGCGGGTGTGAAAGCATTGACCGGATTTCTCATCGAACCAGTCAACGACTTCTCCCTCCCGCGTTACTCTTTGGGTTTTTGTTACGGTTTCACGCTCTGTGTTGCGTTTAATGGTCTGCCAGAATCTCAGTTCAACCCCAGCTGCGTTCGAGAAGTGCCAATGGTGGTGGGTTGAGGAGGGTCCTTCTGTGTGGGAATTCTCTCCCCACTGCGTCTCTCCTTCATCGTCCCGTTTCGCCCACTTCTTCTCCGTGGTGGTCGTGTCATTGATCTGCCTCCAGTTTTCCGACCACTCGACCTGGTCATCGTCTCGATGGCCGTGGGTGGAGCCTTCGACAGTATTGTCAGCGTAGGTTACTGCTCGCTTGGACTGAAATTCACCTATGGGGTTTCGGTACCATTTCTCCTCAGCGGAGACCATTCCCAGCTTGTCCTGTTCGTACTTGTCACCCCACGTATTGCCATCCTCCTCTAGCCACCATTTCTCGTTGGTGGTAGAGACCACTGCGAGGCAGTCCTCGATCTCCAATGCGGCAGCTCCGCTCTCCCTAATGGCGGGTGCGGCTGTCACAGGCGCCCTAGCAGGAAGCACAGGTGCTATCACTGCCCTCTCAGAAGGAATCCGATGTCGGGTCCAGCGCTCGCCCCATTGCATGTTATCGCAATGACGATGATTCGAACGAAATCCTTCTGAGTGCCTCTCGATGATATTGCCGTCGTTGACGACAGTGCAGTCGGTGCTGCCTTCTCGCTCGTCAAGGTTGTCGTTCTTCGACCACTTCTCCTTTCGAAGATTGTCGACAGCGCCGTCGCAGGACTTGGTGGTAGCTTGCTCTTTGGACTCTCCCCAAGTGTTGTTGGCCGACGTGCTCTTCCACCACTTGTCAGATTTTCTGTAGCTCTCACGCTTCTCCCAGACTTCTCCATACTCCTCCCGTTCCCCAACACCGAACTTCTCCCCTCGGGAAGTCTCACCTTCCACCCATCGATCGACCTCCTTCAGTCCGTCACGCGCGAACCATTTTTCAGCCCAATTCTCGCCTTCCTCGTTAACTCCCTCCTTGCAGCCCCACTTCCCCCCCTGCTCATCTGTAAAGTGGGAGTCTGTCCATTTTTCCTTATCCGACTCGAACCAGGCAACGCACTTATTAACACCCCCAGTGGTCTGAGAGCTGTACCCTCGTATTAGGCCGTCGTGCGTCTCCTCGAATCGTTTACAGTCCGTTTCCTCAGTTAATTCCCAGAGCCGACCACCTTCTTCACCCGTGCGCTTGGTCTGCATCAGAAACCGGCGCCCCCACTCACCTCTACGGACCCGTCACCGCGTACGACACAGATCTCCCTCCAATGCTCTGCTTTCTCCGACTCCTTGAGGGCTTGCACGAACTTGAAGGTGGTTTTGACTACGCGGTCCTCGTCGTCGAGGCTCCAGAACCAAGCCTCACGCCAACTGCGGCCATCTGCAGCCTCCACTCCGTAGGACCGTCCACTCAATATCACGGGGTCTTCGAAACCGTCGATCATGGTGGGGTTAGTATAACTTTGCTGCAGCCAGCGGCACCTCCAAGAATCGTCATGAGCCCTCTTCTCGCCCCACATTAGACCTCCGTCCTCCTCTGAGTCCCAGGTCTCAGCGTGACCATCACAGGTCCGAACCCCCTTCAGAGTGTCATGCATAAGGTGTAAGCTTCGGACTCCTAGGTTCTCTGTGACATTCTGAACCACCTGCTGGGTCTCGGGAAGGACGTGCAGCTTGAGAATAGGGGTGGGTGAGTCAACTCGCTCGTTGTTGTGCGTCGTTTCCGGTTCGGCCAGCTGCGCGACGTTTGTGTGATTCGACTGTTTCTGCATCATCATTCGCGAATTGTCAAGTTTTTACATGCTACACGTCATCTAAGCGTGCCCTGATACGGAATATTCCTCATGACTGGCGACCTGTGGTGGGCGTGTAACTGCTCACATGGCGAGGCGGCTCGATATCGCGGCAGTGGAGGTGCTGTCCGAGTCTCCACATACCTAAGACTCACGGATGGGCTTGGCAACCGCTGCCCCGCAGTCCAGGACACATATCGCGGTTCGGCTCGGGTGGCCTGCGGAGGCAAATAGGACCTAACAGGTCTATCAAATTGCCAAGACTGCAGCGGAACTGGCGAAGTTGGCCTCGCGAAATAGCCTGGAGTCGATGCAGCGGAAGACAGGACACGGTAATGGGGGGAGACGAAGGCGTCTGAAGGCCTCCGGGAATTCCCCGGCACAGATTGCACCCCAATTGGTGGTTGGACCCCCTCCACTGGTGGTGGCTCCTTGAAGGGGGGCCTCTGTCTATCGGTCTCCAAGTCCGGCATTGGGACCTTTGGACTGACGGCGTTGTATCGCATGAGCCCCCGTACGGTAGAGTAGAGTTCGTCCGCGTCAGGAGCGGTAAACGAAGTCACTCTGTGGTTAAGAGCACGATTAACCTTCTCCAATTCTCGTAGTTTCGACTGTTGCGAAGCAACAGTAGACCGGAGAATGTGCTCAAGTTTAAAATGGTCAGCTTGTGCATTCGTCTGTGTTCTGCCAGCCTGCTTCTCACATCAGACACCTCCCGGTCCTGTGCTTGCTGCTTCCACCTCTTTCGTGAGGCTACCAGCTTTTCGACACCTCGACGTAACTCGGGGTGTCCTTGGCACAGGTCTAGGACCTCCGTCGGATCTGCTGACCTGCTGGTTTCGAGCCCATTGAACTCTTTATTTTGTAGGATAATCGCTCTGGTAAGATCAACCTCCATAAAAATTGCTGTTTCGTAGAGTCTGTGTTCACGATTCAGAGGCAGATGATATCAGTGAACATTTCAAACGTTAAAAAGCCCAGTCCTCTGCCAGCCTCATCCATCATGGCATCTACTGCCTGCTCTTCTTCATTGCCGCTATACTTGTGACCTGACATGATTTTCCTTACTCGGGGATAAAACCCTGACGTAGACCAGCCTAAACTTGTACGTAGTTCAGCCACGCTGATACGGCCGTCTGCATCCTTGTCCAGCAAGCGAAAGGCATCCTTTATGACGCTGCTGTCACGAGACAGCGCAATCGTGTCGGTGACAGAAGCCAAAAACTCAGAGTACTGGATCGTTCCGTTTCCGCAGACATCCAGGTAGGGAAGCAGGGCGACAAGCTCCTCCTCTGTGCCCTCGGGCAGAGCGTCAGCATCGCAGACTTCGCGTATCCGAGCAAGGCCTGCACGAACGCCATCCTCATCGAGCATGCCATTGTTCTTCGCATCTAATGCACGGAACAGGCTTCTGTAGCCTTCAGTGCTCTTCGAATCGGCAAGACGAGCAAGTAGCAGCAGTACCGCCCGTTGAAGAGGGTTTCGTGTTGCGTGTACGCGCCAAGACGGGAGCACCCGTGTGAGCAATAGGCTCAGAAGGGAGTGTGCCTTCCGCTCACTCTTACTTGACACAGAGTTGGAATCGTCCTCGACGCCAAGACTAGAAGTTCCTAGACGCCACTTGTGTCCCGATGGGAAGTTGTGGCAGGACTTCGTATGCATGTCAAACTCCGACAACCGACAACAAGCTTGCTCGTCGATTGGACTGAGACTGTCACAGCAGGGACTGGGCCACCGGGTGAGATTCAGGCTGACGGGATCGTTTTTGGTTATCCACGGATGCTGGAGTGCTTGCTCGGCACTCAGCCGGTCATCCTCATTGCGGCTTAAAAGCAGGGAGAGGAGGTCCTTGGCCTCAGGGGAAACCTTGTCCCATGAGTCTCCATTCAGTGTTGGAGCTGACTTGCAACGGAGGACTTGATCTTCCACGATGGAATCCGAAGGACCGTCGAACGGCAAGACACCGGACAGCATGATGTGCATAATAACACCAACTGACCAGATGTCGCATTTCTCAGTGTAGCTCCCTTCAAGGACTTGCGGTGCAACGAAGCACATCGTCCCGACCTTCTTTGTCATCTTTGATTTCGGATCAAACCGAGTGGCGAGCCCGAAGTCTATAAGTTTCAGGTAGGAATCGCGACCTTCACCCTCGAACAGAAAGTTCTCAGGCTTCAGGTCGCGATGCACAATTCCTTGTGCGTGCAGATAACAAACCGCTGAGAGGATTTGCCGCAACAGCCGAGCGGCCTCGATCTCGTCCAACTTCACTTCCTTGAGCAGATGAAAGAGTTCGCCTCCGGTGCAGTGCTCCATAACTATGTAGAGGTTCACGTAGTCCTCGAAAAGCTCCACGAGGCGACATATGTTGGGATGATCTAGGTTCTTGTAGAGCCTGATTTCCTCCCGAAACTGAGACATATCCTCAGGACGTCGCTTGGAAACCTTCTTCACTGCGCGGGTCGTCTGGCTGTTGCGGTCTACCGCAGCGTGAACAGCGCCGAAAGTACCCTTCCCTATGATCTCCTTGAGAACGTAGTTGGTGTAAATGGGGGAGTTCAGAGACCCGATAAGCTCCGATCGTTGGATTGGGATAGGCTTAAAATGCATCCTCCCTTCTAATGGACCAGACTTCACACGATGTAGCAAGTGCTTGGGAGACTCTCGCAGGTTGGGGGTAGAGAGAGGCGCAGGCCTCAGTGCTGGAATTTCCCGTGTGAGTGCGTCCCCAGTTCCGGTTTCTTCCGCCATGAAATCGCGATTTTGATCATGGAGGTTGTGGTTGGAGCAAAAACCCGGCTGAAGGATCTTATTGGTGAAGTGCACGACCACCTTGGACTCGACAATACAGCAATCGACCCGTCAGCCTTAGATAAACGCGTTATCGTTCGCGCTCGAGACTCTAGAAGCAACTCCAAAGCCATCAGCGTGGTCGAAATAGCGTGTAGAGACTACTACCAAGACAACAAGCCTAGAGATTTGGTCTGCACGGACGGCAGCTTTGCACGTTTGGTTAAGACAGCCACAGTGCAAGGTTTGGATGCTACGGGTGACGGGCGGAGATTGCGGCCTAGTGTGTATGTGACCCTCTCCTTCGCTAAGGTCGCGTGACCATAAGAGGCACACTCTCATTTGTTGTGTGCAATGATGTTTTACAAACGAGTCGTTGTACAGTGCGATCTTAAGCATCGCAGATCCAAAGATTCGGTATCATGTTTCATAAATGAGTCGCATCTGGTTTACTGAACCATCGTTTCATGTGGCTCATTGAGGCTGCTAGCAGCACGCCCACCATCTGAGTCGTCTCAGCCCACTGGCTAGCCGGGGTGGTTGGGACACTCGTAGGCGGTGGGGTCAGAAAGTCCCGTATACCCTGCCTGTCCCCCAGGTCGCCAGTGTAGATATGCGGCGAAGAGAAGTCGCTGGACAAGCGGAGGATCGCAGGTTTCTTGCACGCCGGCAGTGCTGGCAGTTGGTTAAAAGATTGCTCCGATAGGTAGACGAACGCGAACTGGCCTCGGAACTCTCGGGCTGTTGCCTCAAGCAACTCACTGTAGAGAACGAAGTCCTGGTTGGACCCCACGAGAGCCACAAAGTCGAGCCCGGTCTCTACATAAGCAGTGTAATTGTCGGAGCTTATCTCGGCGAAGACCGGAAGCACGTGCACCTTGATAAACAGGCTTAGGGATTCTTCTGACATCTCTGGCGCCTGGACCTTCTCAAGGCCGTGGAGCGTGTAAAGTTCAACACTGGGTGTGTCACTCTCCACCAAGGCCCATGAACACACGAGCCGCATTTTCTTAGCCAACGATTTGGTTAACTCCCACAAGGGACTGTCTCGGGGACATCTGGCCACCACTGTTCGGTTTGCTTTGGTGGCCACATCGGACACTTGAGCCTCATTTAGCTCCAGGACAGTTGGCTTTGCAATCTCCTGTAGCCAGTCAGATTGTTCTGAGGGCGGTGGTGGTAGCATCCTCATCTCAGAGTCGCTGAGCTCCTCCTCCAAGGACTCACGGGCGTTGTTGATGGAGGTGTGGAGCTTGGAGCCCCAGGGTGCTAGGAACCGGAACAGCTCAATTCTGTTTTCTTGGAAGAATTGCTCGAAGTTCTCTCCAGTTAGTTTGATGACTTTCGACTCGCCATCAGTTGTCTCTCCGCGTACGAAGACCGACAGCCCGACGGCGATGACTGAGAAGATGTTCGTGAACTTCATGAGGCGGAACCTCTGTCGATAGGAAGGTCCTGAGACCGAGTGCAGCGCACCTATTTAAGGAAATTCGCAAATAGCCCCACACGCATCAGCACAGCACAGACATAGTCACCCGCCATCAGACCTACGCAGCCCAACGAGGAAGCGACCAGTGCCACCAGACATCTCCTGCAGCGCCGTAAAAAACACCTTAAAGCCTGCCTCGTTGCTGCGGGCTTCGAAATCTCCTAGCTCCAGGCCACTGCTCTCCAATTTCACTGGGAGTAGGGACACCATGACACCTGTGGATTTGAGGAGGCGGGCGGCCACTCGAAGCAGCCCCTGGAAAATCTCGCCAGTGCTGACGGTTTTCCAGGGAGGAATGTAATTGGCCGTGTCTACCTTCTGCGCGTCCGTGACAGAGCCGTCGTTTCGACCTGTTACCTTGGCGCCAGCACGGATCCCGTACGGAGGGTCCGTTAGTATGATGTCTACGAGTCCTCCTTGAACGTCCCGGATTATAGGTCGGTCCCCTATACTGTCGAGTCGGACCACCCCATCAGGCGCTCCGAGACCGTAGTAGGTGAAATTCCTAAAGATATCTGAGGGAAGATCCTTGATTGACCTGTCCATCTTCCTGTCAGCTTTGGGAGTATTGGGGTCAGAGTGACTCGGCGATGGTTCCAGCCGCCGTCGCTTAACACACGAGATAGCATCTGCCGCTATGTTGCGGTTGACCCGACTGCAACTGTAGCCCTTCAGCACTCGGATGTCCATGTCCGATCCTAGCACCAAGGCTCCCCTGTCCGCTGCAGCTATCAATAAGCTGCCTGTACCACAGAACGGGTCATAAACCACCGACCTCGAGGTGACTCCCGCGGCGTTGCACATAATGAAGGCCAATTCGTGATCCAAGGTCGTAGGGCCAAGCACGAGCCGTTTCGGTAGCCGATACCGGTACCAGAACCCTAGATGACGGGTGGCCAACTTCCGCTTTGCGACCTGATAGCCTAAGAAACACCTAATGGGTCTGCCTTCCTGGTCATGGACCTCCCACAACCAAATTACTTCTTTGGGGTCATTCAGGTCTGCAATCTCGTCACCGGCAAAGAGCGTCGTCAGCTCTGACCGCCGAGTTTCACAGTACTCAGCGGAAGTCTTCCGATTGTAAGCGTCCACCATAAAGGAGAAGGTCTTGTCTGGTGGAGCTATGAGCGGTCTCAGGGCGGCAGGGGGGTTGAGCTCAGCCTCCAATCTGAGGTCTTCATATGATGGACAGTCGAACCAGACATGCACTATGGACTTCACCAGTACAGAGTTGTTAAGGATGAAAGCCGCCTCTTCCAGGGAGAGGTAGCAGTAATCAAACGGGTACCCCTCCCGTTGGCCTTGCCGGTTTGGTTGCCAGCGAGACTCGTCGAAGGGCTTGCACATGCCGAGAAGTCCCTCAACCTCCGCGAAACGGCTCTCGTGGTAGTCCATGCTTCGTGTCCATTGAATCAGCAGCCACTGCCTCATATTCGCGCTTTGTGCTTCAGATGTTCCGAGAAGGAAGCGAGGCCACCACGTCCAAGACGCCAGTCTCGGTTGCTGGGAGTCTAGGGGTTGGGAACTCCAGGGGTGATGCAATGGACACCAGTCTCGTGTCGCTCTTCCAAGCGCGGGTGATTCTCTCTCAGGTGCTGCGCAACAAAGTGAGCGGAAAAAAGTGATTCACACCCTGAGTAAATACACCCTGAGTAAATATTCTAGGAGATTCATATTGATAATTTGCCATGGGTAGCTCTGGCAGCCGCGATGAGAACAGTGTGAACCGCGATATTCGAACCCTCGCGCAGAACCAACAGATGGTAGCCAACGCCGTTATTGGCCTAGGCCAAACGATGGAAATGCTTCACCCACCAACCGGCGGTAGGTGCTCTCAAGTCATGCCTGTCGTCGTCAACGGCTGTCGCCCTAAGCCGACTTACCCTACGTATTGTTACCCAATGATGCCTGTGCAGCCACCGATGCCGATGCCGATGCCCCAATGTACCAGGTGTTGTTCTTCAGGGTGTTCAGGAAGAAGGCAATAGGAAAGTAATGTTTTACAATGGTTTTGTAGTCTGTTAATGGTTCCAATTTGCATTACTGGTGCTTCGAGCTCTGACCCATGACCACTTCGACATGAGTTGGAAGGTCGTGAAACGCGAGCACCACGTCATCCTTGCAGTAGCAATTACAGTTCTTGCAGGGACACTTACACGGCTTGGTAGAGTCTGCGGTTGTCATACCGCTGGTCTTGGTGGATGTAGAGCTTTCTGTCGAAGTGCTGGGAATTGCGTGTGTGGAAATCGGAGGGGCCTCTGAGCTGGTAGAGGCTATCCCGGCTGTCGTCTGTGGTTGCTGAGTTGTAGGATTGTTGTGGATCTCGCAGTGCACCGCTGCGTCTTCCGTTAACGGACCTCCGTACAGGTTAAGAGTGTGGACAGCGACTTCACAGCAGAGCCCAAGACTTGCGTAACAATTGGACACGGTAGTGGCCACTACCTCATCTCCCACAACGCAGCCGTGAGCCCCGTCAACCACCCTCCACTCCCCTCCGAACTCCTCACATGTACGGCACTCCTCCTCTATGTTGATGATGCAGTCACTTTCCTCGTCGGGAATTGGCTCCGTGGGGATAGGGCTAGGCCATTCAGTCCCGTACTCCTCGCAAAGGGTATCCTCGACGTCGGCGAACAGGTCATGGAGTACTGTGGTTAGCGTGCCGTCCATCGCGACCACTTTAAATTTCAACCCAGGAATCTTGTTGAGCTCGCGATTGTAAAACTCCATCACACATTCCTGCTCAGTTGTTGCGTTGTAGCTGCAACGGTTCAACCACTGCAACCAGGCCAGTCCACCAGTATCGGAAGGGGGGACAGCGACGACAGGATACACCGCTCGCTCCTGAACCGCGGTGAAGACCTGCTGCAGGCTGGGGTACTCCAGGGCGGTGCAATCAACGTCCGCGGTGGCGCCACCGTGGTGGGGTTTCGCTGGAGGAATCCAGTACGGCCCGCAGCTGGCAATGACCCCGTTTGCATCAGCAAGATCCTCAGGAGCCAAACCTCCTTCACGAATATTCTCGCCTAGTTTGTGGTAAAGGTGAAGGTAGTCTGATTGCCCTTTTTGATCCTTGCAAGCCGTATGGTAAAAAAATTGGAAAGGATAATTCGTGGGGTACCAGTCGTAATACGGATCGAATCTCTTATCCAGGCCCCAGCTGTCGTTCCAATATTTGATGACTTCGGCGGCCTCACCTTCCAGGTGTCCCGGAGCATCAGTCACTATCAACGCCACGCGGGCCACATGCTTCCCATTGGCATCCGTCTCCTCCCGCCAGTCGATGGACGGCCGAGTTACAGCTTGAAGAAGCGCGTCGAATGCATTCTCGCTGAGATCGTTGCCACCACTAATACGAATGCTCTGAATGCTCTGTTGGAGGGCTTCGGTGTCAGTAGACAAAGGATGGTGGACGCGAAAGCAGTGGTCTTTTATCATGTTGTATGGTGTCTCTCCAAAACCCCATCCAACCCACGGTAAGGTCTTGTCTGCGAAACTGACCACCCCGTAGCGAGACCCTGGCCAGGACTTGAAGAACTCGTCAATCATGCTCTTCATCGTCTTCTTCATTTCGTTTACGTGCTGTTTGAACGATCCCGTAGTATCCTGGATCTGCACTACATCGTAGGCCACTTCGCACGGAGAGGACAGAGCACCTCCAACGAGATAGCTATAAATGACGATCGGTTTCATCTGCGGTTATTGATATTACGTTAACAATTAACTAGCTCGCTGCGGGGCAGGAATCTGTGCATTGAATAGAGTTCAAACATCTGCCAGTGTGTCATCAGCCACAGCCTGCCAGGACTGCAACGTCTCATTCATCAGTCTAGACCAGCTAGTAACGGCTTCAGGTTCTTGGATCACTTGCGAAGTCTCCGCCTCGTCCAACGCCTCGCTTCTCACCATACGTCGATGGAAACGCTCCAGGCTCGACGGTGAGAAAGTGGGCACCGCGAACTCCGCTCCTGGCGAGAGTTTGGGTGAGCTGTCAGTTGCATCCGAACGTCCCACAGTTTGCAAAAATTCTGAAGACGCAGTTCCCAGATGATACACTTCGGGCACCGGTCTCGCAGGCACTGGGATTCTGATCCTTCCTATGGAGTCGACGAAGAGCCTTGCCGGGGAGGAGGGTTGTATGTCGGGCTCGGCGTCTTCAGACTGCGTGATGTCAGTGTCCTGCATACGTTGATGGAGCGGGTCGTGGATGCTCAGAGCCAGGGAATCTGCCGGAGTGAGAGGGACCGCAGTAGTGCTGACAAGGTTGGAAATTTGAGCGTCACTCTCCATCACACCAGCAACCGTCGGAGGATACGATGTCATGGGTAGCCGCGTAGAACCCCACCAAGGACAAGCCGCGGTGACGGTACTGATGAATGAAGCGAAAAACGGGTTCTCCGAGTTGTCATGGGCAGTTTTCAACTGGGAGGCTGCCCTAATAATGAGACGCGCCACACTTGAAGGCAAGCACTTTTTCTGGAACCGCAGTGCCACGTTCACCAAATGAACAAACACTTCCTCGGGAGAGAGGGGTTCGCATACCCGTTGGGGGGGGCGCGGACGCCTCGACGTGGACTGCACCCAGTTTACAACATCACGGACCTGACGGGCCACCGCTGTGCTTCGGACTAATGCAACCAGGCCGGCCACAACCGCAATCTGATCCTCGACCACCTCAAGCCAGAGGTCGTAGAACCCCGGTTCGTTCGCCATCGTAAGAACCCAAACAGCATTGATCATAGCCACGATCTGTTTCCGCAATCGACCACGAGGCGCCAAACAGCAGATGCAATTCCTACAGGATCCTTGCACTGAGAGGATGCTGTGGTAGTGACGTTGGAGGTCATCAACCGACATGCAGTACTGCACGACGCTCATGCAGAGATAGCCCTCTTCTACTCGGAAGGGAGGTGTAGCAGGAGGACGAACGCACGAGGCCATCGCGTGTCGCGCCCTGGACCAGGCCTCTTCCGCATCGAGGCACAAGCAAATGTCAGAGTCAAAATAGGTCTGCCAATCGCAATCCGACGGCCTTGCCCCAAAGTGGGGGAGTCGCGGACCACTGAGCGGTCCTTGTCGCAAGTCGCAGCGAGTGCAACGGGGACCGGCAAGGAGAAAGTCTGGGGACCGAGGACTCTCAACGGTGTGGCCTAGGGATACGCCTTGATGACGGAAATAGCGGTCTATGCGGTCGTTGAGATTCTCGCAGTGAAGGTAGGGCTCAATCCGACATAAAAAGCCGTCTAGCTGATGACATTCAACGGGGAATGCCATACGAAGCACAGGAATATCCCAGAGGTTGTCGTCGAGGAAGTCCAACAGCTCTAGTTTTCGGGACTCGTCCAGAATGTCGAAACTGCGCCCAAGTGACTGGCGACTTCCAGCCATGTTGGAAGAGGAATCGGCAGCCTCGCCACGACCCAGGGAGTAGGATTCCAGAATGTCCGTGCGAAGGGCAGGGTCCGACTCGGTTAGAGACGACTGCACCACTTTCTGCTCCCTAACCACGTCCGAACTGTGGAGGTAGCTCAGAGGCTTAACTGAGGCAGATCCCTCGGGAATGTCACTGTCGGAGTAGATTTCAGTGGAAGACTCCAAAGAGAGTGCTTTCCTCCGAATATGGGACCGACTTCGGGACTTGCGGCGCCGTCTGATGAGAAGGCTATCCGACTTCGCTGAGATTACCCAGTGGAACTTGGCATTCTTCTGTGGCAGCTTTACATGGACCTGCATCCCTGACGACTCCGACGTCTCATTGGTTGGCGCGCTCTGCTCTGTCCATTGTCGGAGTTGTCGGTCCCAGTGGATATCAAACCCGAGCTCCTGTTTGGTTGTCTGATTCACCAAGAGTTCTCGAGAGGCCTCGTCCAAGCCCATGTCGTCGGCAAGTCCGTTGAGCTGCGTCAGAAGTTCACATAAAGCCATTTGCTTGCGCTCGCGGTATGATTTGATGACCGCTGCCAACGTAGCTAACGCGGTCCGACGCTGGTTGGTGGACACGTGCTCGAAGATGGAACTTGGAATCGAGACTGAATCCTCAGGCAGCGGTGGCTTCGGCGGGGACTCTACAGGCGTCGAAGACTCTAGCACGTGTTCTGAGTGGGTCATCCGATGATTTCCACATGGTTGCATCGGGGCGAAAGACATTTCATGTTCGTGTCTGAGTGAATGATAATGCGAAAGAACGCAGTCCTCATCAAAAACTTGAGGGATGGCCGGAGCAGGGCGAGAAGGCAGCTCGGATGTGACTCTCCTCGATTCGATATCGAACCGCGGGGTCGGTTGAGGCGACTGCGGGGAGTCATCCATGGGGGGCTGCACCGGGGTGTGCGGTGTCTGTAAGGGAGCTACAGGGGCTTGGGATAGAACACGATGAGTTAATGGGGCCTGTGGAACATAAGCCATGTCTGGGGACGCGTGGACCCGTGCTGTTTGAGGGGCTGGGCTAGGGTGCACGTATGAGACGTACTCAGATGGCTTGCGCCACGAGCATGGATTTTGAGTTCGAAGTCGAATGTGCGGAACGTTGGACCAGTGAGGGGCTAGCTCGGCTCGTTTCGGCATCACATAGGGACGACCGGCTGGCGCAGCCACTGATCTCACGTGTGACCCAGTTGTCCTTGCAGGGTACACCCGCTCAGTTCGCTGAGTCAAAAACGTCACTGGAAACCGCGGCGTAGTCACTTCTGTAGGGCTAACCGACGTGCTGGGCGTGGTGAAGCAGACAGGTCTTAGGGGTTTCTGGGGCCGCGTGTGGCCCCACTTGTGTGTAGCGGTGGGGGGTAGCATGGCGGCCTTGACAGTATATCTCGCTAAAGGAGATGCAGTCCATTTAGCATGGTTGGTGCCTGGGATACCGAGAGGCGAGGCAACGCACTGAACGGTATGGGAGACTGGCTTGGCTCTCACGAATTGGGCTGCAGGGCGGAAAAAGTTGGTTCCTTGAGGTCGATCCTGAAGCCTCCTCGGATCCGCGCCTGCATTCGGGACGGTGTGGGGCATCATTGGGATGGAAATTCCCTCGTTTTCACGGCACATTACGTAAGAAGAAGCGTTACACCCAGTAACCACACAGCCACTACTAGTCTAGCAGAATTGTTCGTGGTGGACGAGACCGTCGTGGATACGTTAACTGAACGGACGGCTGTTTGCGCGTCTGTAGACTGGGGGGCTGTGAGAGTGGGGAAAGTAGGCAATACAAAGCGAGTCGTGGGTGTTTGTCGACTTAAAAACGCGGTAGACGAAAGCTGCGTTGTCGTTGTCAGTGGAGTAGTAGTTGTGCTGGAAGTAGTTGTGCTGGAAGTAGTAGTGCTCTGCCAGAGTCGCTCCAACACCTCGCCGTGTGAAGCTCTTGCTCTCTTGATAAGCACATCATTGACTGTCGTTCCCGACGCCAACCACAACAAAAGAGTCCACATTTCTAATTTACTGCACTTCATGAGCCGCGACCCCGACATCGACCCCTGCCACGCCCTCGGCTGGAAGGGACGCGCTTCTTGCTCTCTGCGTGTATCTGTGCGGTTTCCAGCGTCTGCGGAGATAACCGCACGTACTTCACAGTGTTGCCTCTGACAAACGATTCATCCAGCTTCCAGAATTTATCCCCGTCTGCTGAGGTGACAATCACGGATCGCTGGATGAACCAGCTTCCTTTGCCTCACGAGATGCACGTTCATGAATCCGTCGCAGGAAGCGAGAATTCCAGAGAGCGTCTCTCCGTTCTTCAGCTCTACCAGCACGGCTGTGTTGGTGGCCGCTTTCAGTAACCCTAGAGGGAGCACCATATTTGCGGATTTTACATCGGAGCTGCAATGGCTAGTTGTCACGTCAGCGTTGGCCTGGCTCCTGCCTATCTTTGGTACACAGTCAAATCGAAACCAAAATATACATTATCAGCATTTTCAATGAACCTCTTTCGTCTATGCGGGGACATGATCCACCTGCTCAGCATCCTGCTCCTGCTCTGGAAACTGCAGAAGTCAAAGAGCTGCGTGGGTGAGTGGCTGGACGAACCCCTGATGCAGGCATTTCGTGCAAGATGCAGGAGATCTACCTAGTAGTCTTCGGCGCCCGGTATTTGGACCTGTTCTGGAGCTTCGTGTCGCTCTACAACACCGCCATGAAGGTCTTCTTCATCTCCTCAACGGCCTATCTGATTTTTCTCATGCGGCGGAAAACACCTAGTAGGGGAGAGATCTCTTCGACACGCAGTCTGCATGACATACGATCGCAATGCAGACAAGTTTTCGTATCAGTTGTACCTGCTGCCCCCTGCAGTGGTGCTGGCTCTGGTCACTACTGCTGAGTACACCTTCTCAGAAGTGCTCTGGACGTTCTCGATTTGGCTCGAGTCGGTTTCAATTCTTCCTCAGCTTGTCCTGCTCCAACAGCTGCGCGAGGTTGAGAACCTCACCAGCAACTACGTCGTCGCCATGGGTCTCTACAGATTCTTCTATATTCTTAACTGGGTCCATCGGTATACTGCGGAAGGCTACGTTAACTGGATTGGTTGGGTCGGAGGGGTTATCCAGACGGCCCTCTACTTGGATTTCTTCTACTATTTCGCTACGTCAAAATGGTATGGCCAGAAGCTGATTTTGCCAATGGCCCAAGCTGTGTAGCGTGAATATACCATTCAAACGTTGGCCTGATTAAAAACATGCATGCGGTGCCGCGTTAGCCAAGTAAGCCAACACTAGTCTCAATGGTTCGATTCCTTGTGTGGCTCCGACGTTCTCACCATAGGGACGTCCGCATCCTGACAGGTCTCCCGCACTGAAGAGTTCAGCTTGTGGAAACTGTCAAGTAAGCCGACACTAGTCTCAATGGTTCGGCTGAATAAAAGCATGCTCATCAGATCCAGGATGTCCTTCTCACAGGCTTCCTCGTGTCCTGCACTGTGAAGGCTAGGAGCCTGATGGTAATCACTCCGCTTCTTGTCGTCTGGACCGGGCTTCTTACTCTCCTGGTCAGCGGCGCCTCGGTCAGACCTTTTGCGGTGGATTCTTAGGAACTTTGCGAGATTACTCCCCACTCTTTGCATAGATGCATCTAAATTAGTGGATTACGTTGGGAACTAGGCATGTGTCGTCATTCCAGCTCCTAAAGTCATAGAGTTGCTTAATCACAATGTCAATACGCCTCTGAGTGCTGTGTACTCCTGCATGAGTTGGTGAATCTCCTTGTCAGGGTCGGATTCTTTCTTTGTCTGTTGCTGCATAAGACTTTGCAGCCACGACTTCAATTCGTTGCGTCTAGGATCCTCCTTCTCCTGCTGTACCAGAGCTGTTTCCAGATCGGACACCATCGCCTCCGTTTTCTTGAGCTCAGTCCTGTGGAGGTTCAGAAGACCTGTTTGACGAGCTAGCTCTCGCTCTGCGGGCCAACCCTTCGGTTTGCCGACCTGCGTGGCTCGATCCCGCACCAAAGCTTGAGATCTCCAACTCGAATCACTCTCAAGCCTTACACAATTGTTGTCCACATGGAGTCGTCTGCTTCTGGCCTCCACGACAGCACGAGCGCTTGTCAATTCTCTCAGTTCGTCTTCCAGGGCTTTCGTCCTCTGCCTCTCTCTGGTTATCAAGTCTTCACTGTGCTCCAGCCTCACCAGTGCGTCTGTGTACTTCTGCAGGGGGACCGAGTTGGTTGTATTTAGCTTCTTTGATTCCTCAGAGGTCTGCAACGTTTGGCGAAGGGCGAGAACTTCCGAGGCCAGTTGAAATTTCTCAGCGCTGTGTCTAGTTCGAAACGAAATGATCCCCCACCGGTCAACCTCCTTCCTTGCCGCTTCTAGTGCTGCCCTCAGAAGTTCGGAATCTCGTTCAAGGTCTGTTCTAGATTGCTCCCGAATAGATTGCTGCTGCCTGACCGACTGAACCAGCTGTTCGATGTCGCTCAACTGCAGGTCCGAAACTTGAAAGGGCTCCAACATGTCTACTAGGCCGTACATTAGATTAGCCAACGGGTCCTGAAAGCCCTCTGATTCCAACAATGAGTGTGCGAGGCCCTGGAGAACAGCTACCTTCTCAAAGTCGGAGGGGTTGACAGAGCCTGCTGGACTTATATTCTCGGTTGCTTCGTCCACGGGCTCAGTGTCGGAGTTCGGCTCTGCTGAGGAGTGAGTCTGATTTTGCTCGGTTTCAGAGCTATCCGATTCCTGTTCGGCCTGAGTGGTGTCGGAGCTATTCGACTCCAAGTCATCGAATACGAATTCCCCTGCTACGGCCAGCTCATCTTGAACCTCCTCCACAACCAGCACATCTTCAAGCTCGTCCTGGTCAGACAAGTCGAAGGATAGCCCTGACGGAACGGGGTCTGGGTACGCTATTTCAGTCTCGGCGTTAACCGACTCGATTTCATGTGACCGTGTCTCCTCTTCAGAAACGATAGCGTCATGTTCGGTGTCAACGATGGCGTCCTGGAACACTTCCCCGCTGGACCATTGAGGTTCGCAGTTCTCTCTGAGAGCAGAGACGATCGCCATGACACTGTCAGTTGCCGGCTCGTCCGAAGATACTGCCGCGTCAGACTCCGTAGACGAAGGATCGGAGATGTCAAGGAGCATATCGGATTCCCAGTCCTCATCGGACACTCTATCTTCCGCTCCACTCAGCTGGGTGAGTAGTCGCTGGAGCAAGGACCGTTCGCTGACATCGTCACTTTCACTGGACTGGCTTTCAGTCAACTCTCCGAAGGTGCCGTAGTCATCCTTGGATGGTTGAATTGCGCGAGGCTGCTCAGCACTATCTCCAAAGGTGCCGTAGTCATTCTTGGATGGTTGAATTGCGCGAGGCTGTTTGCTCTCAGCACTGTCAAAGTCAAAGTCGCTCTTCATCAACATCTTTAGTTTGTCCAACCTTTCAGCATATCTTTCTGATGAGTTGTCTGCTTGGTGATGCACCCCGGAATGTAAGCAAACATTTGGACTTTCTGGTTGTGTCTGAGACAACAAAGACCTAGTCATACTCGACACTCCGGACCTGCCAATTCTCCCAATGTCGTAACGAGAGTTCAGGACGATGGAAGTGCCTGGATTGGACTTGGGCTCTCCCATCATTTTGAAAAGTTTGAAAAGTTGCCGGTGGAAAATATGTATGTCGATTGGTATCTTTGTCATAAGGAAGTACATTAGGATCACGCTGTCACACCTCTGAAATGTTTGCACATCCCAAGCTTCCATCTTTTATTGGTCAGCGGTCTGTCAAAAAATCTGAAGCGAAATTGGCAAACTGTAATGCACCAGTACCCTGAAGAGCCGTTGTTCCCTGTGGGCATACCGATAATGGGTAGAGATGGGAACTACGGCATGATTCAAGCGGAAGTAGAGAAAGCTGAACAGTTGGCTCTTGCGGAGATTCCGAGGCTTCTTGCGGATGCTCCACTCCGGGATTCCTTCTATTCCACCAAATCGAGGCGGTGGAGCGTGAACTCCCACGAGCTCATTTCTGACTTCGAATCGGCGCTGTCCCACATTTCTAGCGCGTCCTTGATTGGGGATTCCTCTGATGAGAGCGACACTGATTCTGATTCTGGTTCTTCCAGCGAATCCCACATTCCAGGCGAGGATATGTACAATGAGTTTTCCAGAATCCTGAACGGTGTGAGAAAGTTGGATTGGAAGTGGAGCCGGACCTCGTCCCCTGAAGGTTTTAGCACTCGCCTGATGATGCTACGAGAAGGATCGTTCACTGAAGATGCACTCATAAGATTGCAGAGCGCATACGAAGCCTTTGCCACTGGACTTATGAAGCACAACACCTCCATCGCGCGTGACATGAGCACTGACGCCTACGCACAGCAGCTCGTGCGCCAGCATCTGGCGCGTGCAAACGCCAAGCCTCCTTCTGCCCCACTAGAACTCCAACCCCCGCAGCCCGATGAGAGCGAGCCACAGTCGATAATTCCCAGCGTGGAATTCTGGACTAACGCGAAGCAAAGCCGGTGGGTGAGAGTTCTTTTGGGTTACCAAACGAAACTGTCGCGTGAGGATCTTGAAGCCTTCAAGCGTATTGCCTAGATTGGTGTGACCTCAACGAACTGCGGCAGCACTTCCGTCTTCCGCTTTGTGCAGACATACACGTAATAGCAGTTGGGCACCTCCGCCTCGAGGACACCTCCTACGGCTTCAGCCAGATTCGGCTTGGGTAGCGTCTGCCGTTTCCCGTTGCCCGAGCACTCACAAGCACGTCAATACTCCACGACAGCTCCATCCGGTCGAGGTAGCACATTCTGTACACGGGCTTAGCAAAGGAAATGCAGATGAAGCGGCCACCCGTTCTGTGTGTGCAGGGAAGCTGACTCACTTCAGCAAACGAGAACATTCGGTGAGCATTCCGATGGCTTCCTTGGTTGATTCGTCCCCACAGAGCACAGAGTCCAGCGTGGCCTTGTCGAAGATGATATCGAACGATGCTGAGGAAAATACACTCATGTTGGAGGCATTTCCCACTTTCCACTTGAGCCCTAGCTTGGAGGTGCGCGCCTTCATCAGGTCAATAGCCTGCTGACTGGCATCGAGATTCGAGACGTGGTTGTATCCGTCGTGGAAAAGATCTTCGGCCAATTCTACGTGCACACCACCTTCAACCCTCACTGGAGGTCCCACAACCCACATGCAAAATCCGGTCAGAGGTTTTGATGTGATCTCCTAGAGTGCGCTTCAAGCCAGACCAGGCCACGTACCAATCAAAAGGGTCAGGGTCGCTGATGGTGTCGGTATAAGTGTCTCACGCTATAAACCGCTGGTCCCAGTACTCTCGTTTTCCATACTGTGCCATTTAATCCAGTTTTATACCGACAATACAACACGCCACACGGAAGATTCCCTTACCGCTAGCGTCCAGGCGGACCCCTGAACATCCAACGGCGGCGGCGACTTCGCCAGCCGTAAGCCTTTTCGGAGGAAGGGAACTGCTGCGGCCCAGGGCAGAATTTTTTTCCGGGGAGCCAGGTGGAATTGTCCATCGATCACCACCAGTGGCGCAACGACGTCAACAGCGCTACTGAGTGTCTCCCAACCTTCAATGCACTGCGGGGTGGAGACGCTCATCGCCACTTTAAGCAGCTCGGGAGTGACCTGCTTGGGCAATCCGTATATGTCGAAAGTTCTTTTCCACGTGGCCTGAATGTCTGGGGGGCAAATAGAGACAAGTAGGGGAGAGGGAGGCAGCACGGAGACTGATCTTACGCACTCACGCAGCCACAAGCCCGAATAGACCACCAGATCGTATCTCTTGCTCACCGCCTTCACCTTCAGACTAGGCTTGTCTGACACAATGAACTGTGTAATTCCGTGTCTGTAGTTCTGGCTTAGCAGCCCACCGACAGAGTCGATTAAGTCTTCGTTCTCGCGTTTGTGCGGACCTGAGACCCAGAACTCCCTGTCAGCGAAGTGGTGGTGCACGTGCCGCGGCGATGTCTCAGCGGATTGGTTGGGCTGTCTGGTGTGGGCCTGCAGAACCCTTATTGTTGTGGCGGAGGTCGCCAGTTTCTGGCGTTTAAAGCTCACCAGCTGCTCAGCATCGTCTGACATCCAGGGCCTATCGTCCGCTGCCGACTTCTGCAGCGCTTTGAGGTCCTCAATGGACATCACCTCGTCGGGACTCTTATCCTGTCGGACACCATGCGGTACGCAACGAGGAAAGCGAAGCGTGAAACTCGCGCCATACTTTGTGCTAGGAACGATTTCAGCCGCAACCACCTCCATGACCACTGCTGACTCAGGAGACACGATCACCAGATCGGGCTTCTCAGCCACCTGGGAGAATTCAGGACCTCTGTCCAACCACGACGGGTATCCCCCATCGAACGAACGCACATTGTTCCTCAACAGGTCACGGAGCACGTCCAACTCTGAGGCGGTATACCCTGTGCCTACAGTCGCGAAGGACACCAAGCAGTCGGGAGACTTGCACGCCAACAGGAAGTGGCTGCAGTGATCAATGAGAGCGAGACGACTGACGTGCCGACGCCGACCTTCGGATAGGAAGGCACCAACTACCAACAGGTCCAGCGTGTCGGGAAGGCAGCCTGTGGGGGGCTTCAGCTTGAACCATCCGGCTGACCGTGAGCCTGTTCGGTATTTGCTATCGACGGCCTTGATGACGAGACCCTCCTCTTTACGAGCAATACAAGCGTTCAGAAGTGCTGCCAGTGCACACCCTGAAACCACGGGTAGCTGTGGTGTCAAACAAACCACACCACCTCCCGGGTTGTAGCCTCCCGCCTGGTCCCATGCCATAGGTTCGCCGACTAGCACTCTCTCCAGGTATTGACGCCGTTGCTCCAATGGGTACCGCTGCAAAAACAGCGGCGGTTGCTCATCTCCGGCCCAGTGAAACAGCAGGTCAAACACGAACAGCTTCAGTGTGACTCCTGGCACTTCACCTCTGGCCACCGTCTTATTATGGCCAAAGGGATGGAGCCTGCCAGCAGTGGTGTCCCAAGCAACGAGTTCACCGTCCAAGATGAACTGCCGTCCTCGCACAGTGGATTCCACAGCCTCTCGGATATATGACGCGTACAACTCTGTGGTCTCGTTACCGCTTCGACTGAAGAGGCGCAGGTGGAATTCCAACTCTCCAGATTTTATAGGGGATGCACGCCAATCTCCGTGAACCAGCATGCGCTCCCCATCCCATTTGGGTTCCACCACGTAACATTCGCGTTCCTCGGCTTTCCACAGGTCCCGTTCAGCTCTCTCGGGCATCAGAGGCTTGGCAAGCATAGGTCGTATAGGCTTGTTCAGCATCCTGCTGTGGGTCTCGTGCTCAACATCCTCGTCGTCCTTGTGGTAAGCGCTGACTGCGGTCTCAAGATCGAAGGACGTGTCGAAGGCCTCGGCACATTTGGGGCTCAGCATCCGGAGGACGGAGGCAACTGACAGGCCCAGCTTCATGTCTTGGAGAATCACCCGACATATGAATTCGTGGTCCTCTGCATTTACACGAGGGTCTGTGTGCTCACTGCGATTAGCACCCACTGAAGCACATGGCCTGTACCAGGTCGACGGCCTCCTTCCCCGCCGAAGAGAGGTCCTCAAGCCAGGCGTTAAGCTCGCCGAGCGTGAATGCGGCAGCCTGAGATTGAGGTATCTTTTTGTGAATGACCGCTGCCACGACGCTAGGCAGGTCTCCAGGAGTACCATAGCCGCCTATCTTTTGCGGGTTCTTCCAGTAGCGCAGTCGTTCATGGTCATCCTTTCCCAGAGTTAGCGCTTTGGAGTAGAGTTTGCCTAGAGAGACCTCCTTCAAGCCATACGTGCGATGTCGATCCAGCTGAGGGAGCAGACACCGAACTAAAGGGAAGAGAGACTCGTCTTCCTTTGCCTGCCGACGCGCTTTGCGTACAAAGGCTTCTAATTTCCAGTACCGCGACCGCCGGTCCGCTTGCTGAAGTGCGCGAACTACGGATCGAATGTCTGAGACTTTGATGTCATTGATCATTATTTCACGTTTCTTCAGCACCAAACAATGTAACAGTCGCTCTATCCACAGTTTCTTGTGTGAGATCCTGCTCAGCTTGTTCGTCGGGGTGCTCTACCTCTGAGTCGGAAAGCTCCTCCGGCAGCTTCGACAAGATATTCTCAGCAACGTTGAAAATGCCCCCTGTGAGTTGCCTGCACGCAGCACACCTTGAGGTCTTCGCAAACCGACCCAGCGCGCAGGCTTCACAAAAGTAGTGTCCGCATTGGGTAACCACAGGCCTAGCACTTCGAGTCCAGGGGGTTTTACAAGCCAAGCAGGCGAACGGCGCCACCTCCTCCTCATCGCTGTCGTCGTCGCTGGAAGATACGGATGACTCTGAGACGGGCTCTCCAGCAGCTCGTTGCGCTTGACGTCGGGCAGATTTCTTCTGCACAGCCGCCCACTCCTTCTCGATCTGCCAACCACTCTTGTAGTCGGAACGATCATGGATGAAGATGCAAGTATCTCCGTATCCGCAGTAGCCCGTCTCCTTGTAATCTTTGCAGATCTCTGGGTTGTAGTCAACACGCATTGTCGTTCTCAAGCTGGTTGACCCCCGCACAGGACCATAAAGGCCAGAGTACTTGCCAGCCGCTATGGCGCCGGCCTTTGTTTTAAGGACTGGTGCCACGACGCCAGCCCCCCGATAGAAACCCGATTCCAGCTCGCCTGTGAGCAGTTTTTGTTTGACAAGCTCGTTTCTTTCGAGGATAGACCTGTGATCCAGCCCAACCTCCGTGTCGACGTCAAAAGCGGCTGTCGCCCTACTCTGGTCTTGGTGGACTATATGTTTTCCTGAACGATATCGAGGCAGTACGTCGCTGTCCTCAGTTGCGGCAGTGTGGGACTTCGCTACGATAGTGCAGGTCTTCTGCCTTTTCAGCTGGACCTTGTCTCGTACGGCTGCGACTTGACTGTCGTCCTCGGCAATCTCCAAGATGTCAGATCGGCGGTGGCTCGGAGCAGCGCGTTTCTTGAACATGCATAATTGCTCTGGGGAAATTACGAAATAACCGGATGATATGTTGAAGATTCTACTATTGATGTCGGATACTGGCGGGGGACACAGAGCCTCCAGTGAAGCTCTGAAAGATGCTTTCGAACTGTTCTATCAAGGGGCTGTAAGTCTCGAGACCGTGGACCTGTGGACGGAGCACGGATCTTTTCCAGTTAATCAAATGGTGCGGAGCTACCAGGTGATGATGAACAACCCTTGGCTCTGGTTTGCCACTTACCACTCCGTACCAAATAAAAGAGCACTCAGGCTTTTTACCGACACCCTATATCTCATGAACCACCTGTACGTGAAGGAGTACTTTTTGGAGGAAGAGCCAGACGTGGTAATTTCAGTTCATCCTCTGTGCAACCACGTTCCCCTGCGAATTCTTCGGGAACTCGAGATAAACGAATGGAAGCACCGGAAGGTAACTCCGTTCTACACAGTCGTCACAGACCTTGGAATCTGCCATATAACTTGGTTTGCCCGGGGTGCCGATCGCATATTCGTTGCATCTGAGACAACGCAGCAGTTCGCCTTGACCCATGACATTCCACCCAACAACATTTCGGTGGTGGGTCTGCCTCTCAGAAAGGCCTTTTGGGCACCCTTTGTTGATAATCGCGAGAACCTGTGCAAGCGGCTAAATCTGAAACCCGACATACCTGTCGTGGTGGTTATGAGCGGAGGCGACGGTGGGGGAGGAGACCTCACTGACATCTTCGCCTCAATCCTCCGAACGATGTACGCTTGGCGCACGAAGACATGCTGCCTGCTGAGGGACGCGTGCTACCACGACTTTGATCGACGGGATGAGGTGAGTGGTGGCAAGAACCCTCATGCAGTTCACAGCACTGATGGAGTTTTTCCTCCAGCGTCGGCTTGTTCAGGTAGTTGTAATATGCGGCAAGAACGTTCACGCTCTGGAGCAAATTCAAAACGTCAACGCCGATCTACCCATGGGGCTGCTAACATCCTTAAAAGGCAAGGTTGTGGATGCTGAAGCGCTACGAGGCAAGCCAAGCAGCCATCTGGATGTCCAAGAGACTCACCCTGATGGCGACAGCGACGAGGACACTTCTCATTTGCGCGGTGACCGGGGCTCTGGGTTAAACCGCATCGTAGGCAGCCTGTTCTTCAACAGCGGTGACCGTCTTCTGACTGCGCGACAGGATATCTACACCTTCGTGCGAATGCTGGCCAGACCAGACGCAAGTGGGTACTCCAGCTTTAAGATTTCGCCTGTAGGAACCCTACATGCTCTAGGCTTCGTGTCTAATGTCGAGGATTACATGAACGCCGCCAGCGTGCTAATCACCAAGGCTGGTCCCGGTACCATTGCTGAAGCTGCCTGCTGCGCACTGCCATGCATTTTGTCATCATTCCTCCCAGGACAGGAGGAGGGCAACGTTGAGTACGTGCGTGCCTCAGGTATCGGAGACTACGCTCCGACAGCAAAGACGGTAGCTACCCGGCTGGTGCAGTGAGTTAACGTAGACTTTATGACGCAGTATGCTGTACAGCTCACTCGGGGCCCGAGTCAATGACTGGATAGATAGGCCTGCGGAGCACCCAAGCCTGCTTCCGCTAGCCTCCCAGGGCAGGCTCATCAGCCCCCCTGACTTGCGCAGCAAAACGCTGCTGCGTCTGAAGGCGGCCACCTCGAAGGTGGCTAACCACCACGCGGCTCATCTTGTCGCTCTCACCGTAGGGAGGGAATTGGGTTTGCATGTACGCCCTGCTGCCGAAGGCATCTATCGCCAGCTAGAGTCGCAGATACCGCCGCCGATTGCAAGCAACAAGGTAATATCGGAAACATCAAAGGGGGTAGTCCTGAAGACGGAGGCCCGCATCCCAACGGATCACAAAGATGTCGAGGAGGTATAGTATTCCGTATTTAATGTTGTCGAAAATCGTCAGCAGTGTGTCCACTGCGTTGGACTTCAACCAGGCCACCCTATCGGGCTGTATCGACATTATTGTGGTTCAACAGGAGGATGCAACCCTGAAGTGAGTCACCACAGGGTGAGGCATCCAGGTCTACACCGTTCCATGTGAGATTCGGACGCATGCAGCTCTTGCGGTCTCGAAATAAAGTCGTTCAAATCTTTGTGAATGACGTCAAGTCCGCTTTGACTATGCACCTTGGTGTTGCAGGGGAGGCATTCTTCCTTGTACCAGCGAACCACCAGTCGGACAGAGATTGGGTGGAGGAGTCGAATGATGTCGGGGAGGGCGAAGGGACTCCTGAAGAGAATTTATCGGCAGACGAGGATGAGAGCCTGTCGCCAGCGCCGTTGAACTCTCAGGAGACGGCCCATGGGTTTGCGTCTGTGGAGGCCTCTCTCTGTGGACACATTCTCTCCGGCAAACCAGAGAACGTGTCTCAAGATGCAGAGGTCTTCGACGCCAACAAAGTGACCTTCGACATGATGGACTCGAAGGCCTCACTCTGGTTCCATCCCTCACTCGTCTTTCGATTCCACGGAGGCCAGCCGTATTATCCTGCCCGTGTGGCTCTGCCGTTGCTAGCCTCATGGACCGTCTTTGGCCGCGGTCTTGGGCTTGACGCAATGATGGACTTGATGCGAACGCAGCTGGACAGTCGTGTGATGGACGTGAGCCCCTTCGAATCCCCTGCGCCAAAACAAAAGTGGGTAACGGTTCCCAATCCTATGCAGGCCAGACATGACCGAGTACGGTGTGCTTTCTGAAGGTGTACCCACCCAGAGGAATTCCGTGCCGGTCTCTTGTTGTGAGGTTGATGGCAGCGTCGACGGTGAGGCGACCATTCCTGAGAAGTTCAAACGAACCCTACGACCTACTTCCGACGAGCTCAAGCTGCTAAACCTCCAACCGGGTTACAATGAGATCAAATTCTTTTGCGAATCAGGACTTCAAGGAAGTGCCACAGTCAGGGGCTCCATCTATTTGTGGGACTATAACAGCAAGGTCGTGGTGTCCGACGTGGACGGCACCATTACCCGCTCTGACGTCTGGGGACAGCTGATGCCTATCGTAGGCCGTGACTGGAGCCACAGTGGCGTGGCGGAGTTTTTCCAGCGAATCCACAAGAATGGGTACAAGATTCTGTACCTTACGGCACGCGCAATCGGCCAGGCCGATTCTACTCGCGACTACCTATTTGGGCTTACGCAGTGTAATACAGTTAAGCTCCCAGATGGACCCCTCATTCTGTCTCCCGACAGGCTCTTCCGGTCCTTTAAACGGGAGGTCATCGACCGTAAACCATACGTCTTCAAGATAGCTGCTCTGAGGGATATCCGGTCACTGTTTCAGCACCAGTCTAATCCATTCTACGCCGGCTTCGGTAACCGAGATACAGACCACAAGGCATACACCCATATCGGTATTCCTGAGGCCAAGGTATTTATTATCAACCACGAGGGCGTTGTCCATCACGTCAATACAGCTTATGCTAAAACGTGAGGACAAGCAGCAGTCCAAACGCAGCTATGAGTCCATGTCAACGATCGCTGAGTCTATTTTTCCGCCGAGGAGCACACTAGAAGATGACGAGGAGGTAAGCACCACTTGTCGCGATAGGAAGCGATTCAACGCGGCTCGGATTTACAAAATGGGTACCTCACGGGGGGCCGGGTTACGATCCCATGGTAGGGAGCGGCGAAGTGGGCTCTTCGCGTCGCTTCGGCTGAAAGCTTTTGGGAACGTCCCGAGCAGCGCCCCTGCATCGCTAGCCGACTCCAGGACACGGCGCCGCTCCAGCCTGGGTGACAGCCTCGTGACCCCCCAAGGTGGTCATGTGGCCCCGCCTCCTGCTTGTCCGCACGCCATCCGCAACCCACTTGAGTCATGATGCAAGCTCACCTTGTTCCAGTATTTCTACACGACGTACTGGGATCTGCAATGACAAGAATGTAGAGCAATGAATCAACCAACTCAAGCGGCTGTGCAACACGAGTTCTTTGACAGATGTAAACGCGAATGTAACGAACAAACGAAGGCTACATACTGAAACCGAAACACAGGATTCATGTATGTAATGACCTCAGACGGCACCCAAAGCGTCTTTGATTTGCTGCATTATGCTGCTCTTGTCCAACGGGTTGAAGGACTTTCGCAGCCTTCGTGTCAGGGAGTTGACTACCTCTTCAACTGACCGCTTTGTCTCGGAGAGATGGCTATTGAAGTCGTCGTCCTCGATGTCCTCAAGAGTGCCGTAGACCTCACTTATCTGGGTGAGCACGACGGCGATATCCCGCTTGAACGTCTTCACTTGATCACCGATCTCTTTTTCCAAATGGTCTATGCAGGCTGCAGACTCGTCATCGATGGTCGACAGGGCGCTGTTGAGTTTGGCTTTAAGCCCTTTTCTGTCAGCTTCGTTGGATTCGCGGAGAGTTTTCAACGACTCCCTGTTCTTGAGTTCGAAGGCATTTCCAAGCGCGTCAACCACACTACGCAGCATAGGGGTAAAGTCGCCGACAGCTGACGTTGCTCTCACCTTGGGAGGTTCGTCCTCCGAGAGGAACTGCGTCCAAGCCATGCCCTCCGAATCTGCGTGCTCTCCATCTTGCGCGCTCACCTGGCTCCGGCAGCACCTCCTCAGTGAATTGCGTGAGGAACTCCGTTGAAAGTGTACGGTGCGAGGGACTTTTCTGGGAGAGGCGCAAATCCGAAGGGGTTAGATTCACGATTGTTTTCGTCTTCATCGACGGTCGACGTTTTTGGGGATTCTGTTTCCAGGGGAAGGACAGTGGTGAGGCAGCCTCAATATCCAACTCCTGAAACGGCTCATCCACCAAGCACCCTCGTTCCTCCTGATCCACAGTAGCCGTTTGTTTGGGAGTGTCCTCCTCAATGATATCTTGAGTGAGCGTTGGTGTTCTATGGCGTTTCTTCGCTTTCGACTTCGGTGCCTTTTTTTTAGTCACCGCGGATTTCGGTTTGTGTCTTTTCAGTTTTGATTCCGCCGCTCGTGGCTCCTCAATAGCCAGAGGTTGGGGAAGTTCCTGGCAGAGGACATGGGGAGGTTCCTGGTGGAGGACAGATTGGGGAGGGTCATTTGTGTTTGACGTCCGTGAGGGCTGGGCGCTGCCAGTCCCTATGCCATCTGGGCTGGACAGCAGTTGGGAAGCGCCTGCAATACTTCGCCGACGCTTGCGTTTCAGAAGTCCTCCTTCATGTGATGGGCTACAGGGTGCACTAGCGGCGCGGCGCCTTTCCGTCGGGGTGCGCTCAGACGGCGGATCCTCAAAAGGCAAGGTCATCGCAGTCATGGTAGGCGCCACCTCCTCCGTTGGAGGCAGAGCTTCAGGCGAGACCATCGGCGAGTCCCTCTTCGCCACCTCCTCCGTTGGAGGCAGAGCTTCAGGCGAGACCATCAACGAGTCCCTCTTCGCGATCTCGGCCTGTTCGAGGTCCTTCGTAACTTTGCTCTTCTTTTTGGATGGCTTGGCTTTGGGTTTCGATTTAGGTTTCTTTCGTCTTTTTTTCGCAGGAGCCTCAGGTGTGGGCGTGTGGGATTCGGCGACAGGCGGTTTGGCTTCGACTGTAAGCAACTTGGCTTCGACTGTGGGTAGCGAGGCTTCGACTGTAGGCGGCTGAGTTGCGTCGGAGTCCTTCTCTGGGGTCGACACCTCTTCATATACCATCTTAGTCCGACAAAAGGAAACTCGTTTCGCCGGTGCCTCCCGAGGTTCTCCCTGTTCTCTCTGTTGTGACAGTTGATCCAAGTGCCCGTCAATGTTTTTTGTCGTGGTTAGGCTTGTACGCTGCTTCTTCACAGAAATGTTTGGCAGCCGTAGCAACGGTCCCAGGAACCCCATTACGTTCTCGAATCGCTCATCTGTTATACCAATCACCAGCACGAGGCTCAACTCGGTTCCCGCAGGCAACGAATCCACAATGTTCAATGATCCCGTCCAGGATACGACGACGTCCCTCAAGTATCGACTGTTCTCTAGGACCAAGTTCACGACGCAGCTCTTGGGATGAGTTCGGACATCCAAGGAGCTGGCAGCATGGAAGGGGACCTCCACATAGGTTGCCTCTCCGCCTGTTTCTCCTTCAAGGAAAGTCACAGATAAGGTGCCGAGGTCTACCGTTCCCATAATTTCCGTGTCTAGCAACGCGGAAGATTCTCCGCTTACCTCCACGTACGCCGCCAAGGAGCAATGTAGACCTAACAGGAGCCGATCCACGTTGTGGCGCGAGTTCCAGGAGGCCATGAGTGTTCGAAATGCTACTTCGAAGTTCTGAGGCTGGAGAGATCTCCAGGCTGGAAGGCATTCAGGCCAATGTCTACTATCATCAACCATTCTCTCTCACTGAGACATGACCGTTGTTAACGGGGTAGTGGCGTCCTTGGGAAGCGCTCTCACAAACCTCCAGCCTACCTCACCAAGTGCGGTCTGCAGCAGAAAGTCCTCGCAGAACAAAAGGCGCCTCGCCAACGTCTCTAGATCGGGCAGCGTGAATAGTTCTGCCGGCGGAGACCCTCGAGATTCAATCAACGTAGAGCAGATGTCAGCGGCGAAACGTGCCGTTTCCAAGCACTGGAACCGGGTTTTGGGGTCACTGCGGCCCTCTCGGCACGCAAGATTCAGAAGAACCCTCAGCAACGGCAAAAGAAGCGTCGTCGTTTGCAGAATGTGCTGGGCAACGTCACAAAACCGTGACGAATCTATGAAGCCCAGAATGAGTCGGCACGAATCCTTTAGAAGACACTGATCAGCGTCTTCACTGTCGACCAGCTGGGTGCTGATTGGATGTCAGACTCACCCGGTGAAACCCACTGAGGAAGTCTGCTATCGGACCAGGCACCAACACGTCCGGGCTCATCACTCCGGCTTCGACGCCTCCTATGAGAATGCCAAGCATTCGAGATGAGAGCTGGTGAGTTGTTTACTGTTACCTCACCTCGCTGCTGTCGCTGTCCTTGAACTGAGCGCACACATTCTGGACGATGGCCTGACTGAAGCCCTCTTCCTGGCTAGAACACTGCTACGTGTCAACTGTGGCCAATCCCAACCTCGAGATACTGACACAGGTGCTCCGCTGCGCCCATCACGTCGTCCGCCTTCAATAGCGCTGCTGAAACGCCTCGAAGATCCATGACTGATTTGAATTTACACTAGGTTTTGACTCCGCCAATAGTACAGAAAATGGTAATGGAGTCGCCAACGCGATACTGTAGAGGTGTGTGCCGGTCCCGAGATAAACCCAGCCTTCTCAGCGCCACGACTATCGGATCCCGAGCAGGCTTCACCATTCCAAACGATCCGAACTCGCGTTTGTATTCTTCAGACACCCCGGCCTGCACAGCAATTACCTCCTGCCGCAGCACTGCCACGTCCATTCCAAGACAGAAGGACCTGTCGCCTTTGAAGAGAGGCAGCAGGTTGAAGGACTCTAGGGGTTCGACGCATCCTTTTCTGTAGGTGGGCAAGGAGACCCACTGATCATAAATCGACTGGCTGAAGTCCGGAGGCGCCTCTTCGACCGCCTTCTGCACGGCGTCCATCGGCATCCAGGTAAACGAGGTGATGTCCATAACTCCAAATGAGTTCGCAATGTTCAACGGAACCTCCACGATGTCCCCGACGCAGCAGGAAGCCACCTCGGACGTGGTAGGCATTAGGAACTCGTCACCATGAAATCTAGTCTTGTCCATAAATAACCACTGCTTTCGCTTGCTGCCTCGACGGTGGACGTTAACGCACAGGCTTGCAGCGTATGCACGGTCCCGGGGACTTGCTGATGCGCGGTGCCCGTAGGAGCTCTGGTGTGGTACAGCAACCCCGGTGTCGTAGGACATACCAGCCGGAAGCTCGGGTCTGTGCGCTCTGCGCTTCCGATAACCGAACTGGTAGTTGAAGCAAAGCCGGTGGCCTGAAGCGCTCGGCAGGGCTCGCGCATACAGCAAGACATCCGTCCTGATTCCAACGTCTGCGCAATAGACCGGCTGGAAGGAGAAGGTTGCCTCCACCAGCTCGGCAAGATGGCCATACGTCTTGTGGAAAGTCCGGATGGCATGTCCACCATGGCCCCAAAGAATGTGGTCATGCACACGTGCAAAGACGTGTCGGCACGTGAGCATGAGGTTAATCAAGGAGACGTCGTTCTCGATGAATCCCATCAGCACATCCAGGGGTCCCGGTTGTAAAACGCTCAGCCAGTTGCCGTTGGGACCAAAACAAGGAATGTCGACGTGCACTCCGTGGGTCTTCGAGGAGCCGGAGTTCTCTGGAAAGGGTCTGTGTCTGACAAATTAAAAGCTCACATCTTAAAAATGGGAGCTAGGCTGGACTGGCCCGCCCTGCCCTCAAGCTTCTGCAGAAGCGGGGGAGTAGGGTCTGCTGGCTGCGACAGATGTTCCAAGGTTGAGAAGAAAGATGACCCTTTTGGAATGAAGCAGGCTTCCGTATGGTCTGGCCGCAAAGCCTCTCTGATCGCCTCATAGGGGAACTCTATGATGTCCCTTGTGGTTGGCTCCGGCGCAGAGCAGAAGATGCCCGAAAACATCACCTTTTTAGCGATTTAATGACTACTCAAAGAAGAAGAACGCTGTGCTCATGGGCTTCGCTCCGAGACGTGTCTTGCCTCCATCCTTGGCATGAGGAGCCTCCGCCGACCGAATCTCCACACTCTCAAGTCCCACGCCCTTGAACAACGACTGGTAGCTCTCCAGAAGCGCGATTTCGTCAAAGGAGGGAATGCTCTCCAACGCACTCAAACCTCGGCGCGGTATCTCCTCTTTCATTTGGAAGGCAGCGAAAGCCATTGCTTGCTTCGCGTCTCCCTTCTCGAACCCAGCCACGAACTGCTTAAGCTCTGCGGTATAGCTCATGTCCAGCGGTTTAAGGTTGGCGCCGAATACGACGTTCTCCTTCAGCCAGTCGAGCACACGAACCTGCCAAGGGAAGAACTCCGTCTTGACATAAATGACCAGGCTTAGAGGCCCAGTGGGAGCTTTCTTGCTCTTTTTGTTGAGGCGGAGGAGCGCTTGACGACAGCTGTCGAGACTGTGTAGTAGGTAGTCCCTCTGGGCCTTCACGACCGGGTCGACGTCATCCCAAGCTGGCCAAACCTCCTGAACCACAAAGGTACTCTTCTGAAGGACCCGTCGCCATATATGCTCACAGACGTGAGGAGTTATAGGACTCATGGTCAACGCGAAAACGGATAGCCACACCTTGATGGCTGAATGGCTCATCAAAACGCCAGCAGCGTCGCACATGGACTTGTAGGCGTCTCTGGCATTTATCATGTCGAAGAAAGCCGACTTCAAGCCTTCTCTGAAAAGTAGACCCTCAAAAGACTTCCTTGCCTTGTTAGCGAGTGACTTGGCCTCGTTGATGAACATCCGGTCGAGGTCATGATCCATCTCAGGTCGGAGCATCAACTGGCCATCAACGACCTTCTGTCCCCACGTGACAAGGTTGTACAAGCGCATCAAGGCATTGGTAGCATTGTCCCTCTGGAAGTTGGCGTCCTCTAGCGAATCACCTGCATCAGCCAACGCAACTCGAGTTGCATCCGCCGTGTACTCGTCCAAGCACCACTCCATGGTCAAAAAGTTACCCAAAGATTTGCTCATCTTCTGAGTGTCAACCTGGACATGGCCGTTGCACCAATAGGACCTCGGGATACGAGTGGTAGGCGAGTCCCCGAAAATCGCTACGTGATTGAACAGTGCCATCGTCAAGTGGTTGAAGATGAGATCCTTGCCTGAGCATCGAAGATCCATAGGATACCAGTAGTTGAACTCCTCGCGACATCGTTGAGCTTTTTCCAAGGGCACGTCTTTGGGAGGTTCCTCGGAGAGACCGAAGATAAAGTTCCAGAACTGAATGGAATGGCCACATGCAACTCACGTCAGGTGTCAAGCATTCCGCCTGCAGACCTAGAAGGCCAGCGTCGGAGCCCTCTATGTTCGCTTGCAGCAAGTGAGCTACAGTGTAGTAGGCAAAGTACAGCGTCGAGTCCGAGAGGGACTCGATAAGAGACTCTTCTTCCCATGGTATCCGCGTTCCGAGACCGTAAGACCGCGAGCAAGCCCACTCCTGAAGCCAGCTCACCGTGCTGATCATCTGGTTGTGGGTTGAGGCATCTGCGTTACACTGGAGTCCAATTCCTCACTGTAGGTGTGAAAACCACTGGGTTGTCCGGTTTCGTCGTAGACCTCTGAGCTTTTCACCCATTTCAGACAATCCTGTGTCCACTGCTCATCGGCGTAGTCCAGATACCACTGCTCACACAGGGCGACGACACACTCGACTCCAGAGCGGGATATGACCTCCTTCTCTGGCTCAATGTAGGCTATGGCTTCGCCTGAAGCGAGTAGGTCGGCTTTCACGAGGTCTTTCACGACTTGCACCTTCTGGCCAGCATAGGGGCCTATGATCATAGTGCCCTCATAGAACCCCCTTTTGTAGATCTCCTCTTTCGCGTCCTTCAACTTCTGGCGATCCTTTTGGGACTGGATCTTCATCTTATCATAGATGTCTAAGGCAGCTCGCTTACCCATGCCCGGAATCTCGATGATCTCCACCACGTCCCTCTCACACCACTGACGGTCGACATTGAACTGTTTCCGCATGCCCTCTTTATCCAGCAAGTCCTTCAAGGCCGCCCAGTCGTCAGGCGAATCCGAAGGGACGCTGGTAACCACGCCGCTACCTTTAGTCATGGACACGCCAAGCATGGGCAGCACACGGACACTTTCGTATTGGGACAGCGGCGCGGACACCTTCGTGCCGATGAGATCCATGCCGCTGACGGTCATCAGCTGGTGAGGAGCGAAGTTCTCATCAACTGGAATGATCCCCTGGAACCCCATATTACGGGCGCAGCGGTCTGCGCAAATGAACACGTCAGGAAGACTTCCGGCGTCTTCGGTAGGCCTCACATGAGCGTTGACAGTATACCCCTGGGGAATGGTCATCGGCTTGTCGAAGGCGGGGCAGGCCCCATATACGCCTTCCGGCTGCACGTAGCAGTTGGTTTGTCCGTACATGGTCTCTGGTCGAAGCGTAGCGCAAACAAAGTAGACGTTCTTGCCTTCAAGAGCCTTCAGAGCGACGGGGAGCTCCTGCGCCCTCATCTTGATTAGAGAGTACTCCTGGGGACCCACGCCCTCGCCAGATGCCCTATCGTGATCTAAGCACGCTTGCCTGACATCGGGGGCGAATATCGCAGGTCGCAGTCCAAACTTAATTTTCCCCAGAGCCCTCAGCGTCAGGAACTGCCAGCGGACAAACTGGTCATAGTAGGGGTTCTTGTCAGTGGTGATGAATGAACGGCGCCAGTCGACTGCGACCCCAAAGGCCTCCAAATCCTTCTTGCCCAGTGGAGTGAAGTAACGAATCCAGTGGTCAGTGTTTACGAAGAGAGGTACCTCGTCCTCGGGGATTCCCTGGGACATGAGAATTTCCTTTTGTGTCTTGGCTGGCCCAGTTTTGGCTACAAGCTTAGTCCGGTTTCCGGAGAATTTCTTAGTGTGATTGATCTCAACGTCGTCGGTCTCCTTCACCTCAGCCTTTTTAACATTGTTCAGCTCGTTTCTCAACTTGTCAGCACAGGCACTAATGGGCATGCCAGTAACATGGAAAGCGAAGGGCCAGAGCACTCGCTTGCCTTGGCCACGCTGAAATCGGGCAGCGAACTCGGCCTTCGTCAAGGAGAAGGCATGGCCTAGATGTAGGCGCCCGTTCATGTAGGGGTACGGAAATGTCACAAAGTACTTCTCCTGAGGGCCTTCTGCCTTCTCGACCGGTGGCTGCGCAAGATACACCTCATGACGCGCCCACTCGGTCTGGACGTCTCTCTCGATGCTCGAGATCAGCTCGCGACGTGACATTATGGGTATTTTCAATACAATCAAGTTCGTGTCTCTAGCTCTGACTTCAACTCTTGACACCTCGTCACATCCCTCCGCACTTGCGAGCGTAGTTCCTCGTAAGTCGCCTTCTTCTCGTCGAGGAGGCCGGTCAGCTTTCCTACAGTCAGGCTGCTGAGTGCGGCCTTCTTAGATGTGGCCGCGGCCTGCTGCGCGTACTCATCTGCTTCGGCTTTGATCTGGTTGAGAATGGCAGTTGAAATTGGGCCATGGAGGATCTGGGCCTCCAACGCTTGGTACTCCTGATCCAAATGACCTTGTAGCGCGTTGTCCCTAGCGAAGCGTTGTGTACGGTAGAGGTAGGCTTCCAACAGGCCAACACACTTTAGGATGTGCGCCTGAATCTCTGAGTGCTTTCGTTGTACGATGTCAAGCTTCCGCAAAGTTTGATCTGAGTCAGTACACCTGCAGTCTCTCACTAGCGAACTGCCCTTTAGTCTCTTTGAAGCTGTCGCGGACTCCGTCCAGCGCAGCCTTTGACATCGTAAAGTTATTCCCAATGCGGCGCAGAATCTGGTTGAGCTCCTCGAAGCCAGCTATAGGCTTGACATACAGTGAAGCAGGGCTTGGGTTGGTTCGTTTTGCAGCTTCGTAGGCGTTTTTAACAGCGGTGTCCAAGCTGTCGATCATACGGTCATACTGAGTTTGAATGTCCTGTGCGTTGTGGATGCCGTTCACAGGTTCAGCGGAGAAGGTAAATCCAATCAGAGCATCAGGGCACGTGAGACGGTGAGTGGAGAACTCATTCAAAGTCTTAAAGCGGTCGGTTATGGATTGAAGAACTTGCGCGGTTTTTGCAGACGGGTTGCGGATCTGACCCAGCATGCCTTTGACCACGGGATCAAGGTTGGCCATATATGCAGGCTCCGCTTGTTGTTGGCCAAACATCGCAGGTTGTGGCTGGCCAAAGAGACCAGTCTGTTTATTCTGCGTGCCAAAGAGACCCTGTTGAGGCTGGCCAAAAAGTGAGGTCTGGGCAGCACTTTGACCGAACAGGCCACTGCCGAACAGGCTTGTCTGGGAAGAGCTCTGCTGGCCAGAAAGCCCAAACCCGCCCGAGGACTGCCCGAACCTGAACAACGAGCCACCCGACTGGCCCGATGACTGCCCAAACAACCCCCCGAACCCCGCTTGACTCGATGACGGCTGCCCGAATAATCCACCGCCAAATCCAGACTGGCTGGGTCGTTGCTGCTGGCCAAATAAACCGCCAAACCCGGTTTGGCTTGATTGTTGCTGTTGACCGAATCCTCCAAACCCGGTTTGGCTTGATTGTTGCTGTTGACCAAATCCTCCAAACCCGGTTTGGCTTGATTGTTGTTGACCGAATCCTCCAAACCCTGCTTGACTTGGCTGCTGTTGGCCAAACATCCCACCGAAGCCAGCTTGACCTGATGGTTGCTGCTGACCGAATCCTCCAAACCCGGTTTGGTTTGATTGCTGCTGACCAAATCCTCCAAACCCGGCTTGGCTCGATTGCTGCTGACCGAATCCTCCAAACCCTGCTTGACTTGGCTGCTGTTGGCCAAACATCCCACCGAAGCCAGCTTGACCTGATGGTTGCTGCTGACCGAATCCTCCAAACCCGGCTTGACTTGATGGTTGTCCAAAGCCACCAACACCTCCTTGGTTACCGAAAAAGGCCATCTGCGGAGTAAAAGTCGATTTGCATGCACCCTTCGATACGGGCCTCAAGACCCCCAACAGACTTTGGTGCCTACGAACCAGCGATGCAACTGACGACCGGCCTGCCCGGTGGTAGGGAATTCGAAGCGAGTTCTGAGGCTGCTACAGGCCCTGCGATTCGAGCAAACAGAGAAGTGCCGTCGGAACCGGCTCTACTGCCGCGTATCGTCCCAACTGATTTGGTTGGAAGTCACGTCAGACGACTTGACTTTCATGAAACCGCAAACAGAGTCCGTGTGATGTTCTCTGGTCTGGTGGAAGACATTGAGGCTGAGAAGGACAAGATCATAAAGACTGGCAGTATGCCCTCGGCCTTATCGGCCGAGCTCCTTCAACACCTCTGTAAGTTCCAGCAGTTAAAGTACTCACTCTCCCTCCACCGCGTACTACGGGGGCAGGAAATGTGCCGCCACCTCCGTGGAGGCGTTCAACCTCGAGATGAGGTGGAGCTTCACAAAACCCAGGCCCGACTTAATGGTGTGGTGCGGGTTGGTTTAATATAGAACTGGTATTTAGACATGAAGTCGCGTTGGCAGCAAGCGCAAAACTGAGTGAGAGGCTTTACGGTTCTGGGCAACAAGTCATGGATCTGAAGGGTGAGGAGTCAATCCAAGGCGCAAATCCCCGAGTACTGCACTCGCGTGATGTCACGAGCACACTGCTTTACCATGACAACCGCAGCGAAGGGTACCCTGCTCATGTTCCCTACTCCGCAGAGGTGGTACTACAGCCCCCAGTGCCCACCAAAAAGCGACGAGTCTCTCTCGATGACTTCCGACCAGCGAAGAGAAGACCGAACTTCTGGTGGACGCAACCAGCAGCGGATGCGATGGCCGGCATCGACGGACAATTCCAAGGCCAGCTTCCGAGTGCTGACATTCCTGGCATGTCGAGCAATAACGTGGGATCTCTGCATTCGGGAGTAGTGCCTGGTATGACTGCCGGCATGCAGGGTGGTGCAATTGGGATGCCACCTCCAATGCAGCAAGGCAGCATTCCCAACATACAAGCGGGAATGCCCAACATGCAAGGCAGCATGCCCAACATACAAGCGGGAATGCCCAACATGCAAGCGGGAATGCCCAACATACAAGCGGGAATGCCCAGCATGCAAGGCAGCATGCCCAACATACAAGCGGGAATGCCCAACATGCAAGGCAGCATGCCCAACATGCAAGGCAGCATGCCCAACATGCAAGGCAGCATGCCCAACATGCAAGGCTGCATGCCCAACATGCAAGGCAGCATGCCCAACATGCAAGGCTGCATGCCCAACATGCAAGGCAGCATGCCCAACATGCAAGGCAGTATGCCCAACATGCAAGGTAGTATGCCCAACATGCAAGGCAGTATGCCCAACATGCAAGGCAGTATACCCAACATACAAGCGGGAATGCCCAACATGCATGCGGGAATGCCCAACATACAAGCAGGAATGGCCAGCATGCAAGGCATGCCACCTGGGGGACTGCAGCCTGCGGCGGCTCCTGGCATGCACGATTGGAACCTCATGCCGTTTTCTGCAGATCAGTCACTTCTAGGACCCATGTCCGACTACAACATGTTCTCTGGGCTCTATGACGCTGACCAACAATACCTATCCATGGACTACAACCCCGCCACGCTACCCCCCTTGCACCGTGGAGACCAGCTGCCACCTTCGTGAATGCTGACAAGTTAGCACCACTAGTCACTGCGACCCTGCTTGCGCTTCAGGCCTTCGAACTGCTCCATGCTCATCTTGATAAGAAGGCCACGATGTTTCTTCTGCCACTTCAGAATGCGCTTTGTATCGGTGATGTACTGTGCGCCATGGAGTTGAACTGCGTTTTCCTCACGCTTCCGAAGCTTCGCAAATGCCTCCTTCTTCTTTTTCTTGTTGATTTCTCGTCGCTTGGCCTTCAGCGCCCTCTCTGTCGCCAGCGTCTCCTGCTTCATCACCCTTTCCTGCAGAGCAACCTCATAAGGCTTCTTGTTCGTCAGAAAAGGCTGAGTGCAGGGCTTCGTCCCCAGCTGCTTCCACTTCTTTCCGGTCACAGGTACATGTGACGCGTCGTTGGGCTTCTGAGCCACAACATAAACTTCATGCGAAGGAATTGGTTCAAAGCGAGCGGACATCGAATTCTCTATTTAGCCTGCGATTTGCTGGACAAAGGATGATGCCAAAGCCGCTTCCGCTGCAACCGCAAGTGCTCACAAAGCAGCCACAGACTAGGATCATACATTCTGCTGGCGGGCAGTGACCTCGAGAATCTCGGCCTCAGTCAGTTTGGTCTTTCGGCTCTCAGCGATGTCTTCAACTGACAGCTCTGGGGCTCCTCGTTCCTTGAGGTCGTAGGATACGGCTCGGAAAAGGTAGTCTCCAATGATTGGGACGATAGGGGATACTCTTTGGAGGTACGAGCTCAAGTGCTGGGCTTGGCTGCAGCTTCGGAGGTCGGATGAATTCAACGTTGCCTGCCCTGCTTCATTCTTGTTGTTGAGAAACGCAGACATGCCTCGTAGATTCGCGACGAAAGAGTCCACTACGGCGTAGAGGCTGTTGGCCTTGCCTCGACTCCGTCTGTTGTACTCTTGTCGAAGAACAGCTGGGTTGATTTCCATCTCGATTTCGTAGTGTGTGTAGGAATCCTGCAAAACTTCTGTTAAGTCTAGCCGGTAAAACCCGAAAAGCGGGAAGGATTGCCTTTGACGTGATCGGTCCGGCCGTGTTTTGCTGAGTGGAGGGGCGTTCTCCCGGTACTCCAGATTTACTGCTAATCGGAAGTCGACAACAGTCGTGTTCTGCTGCTCATCCTCGGTGTGCTGTTCGCAGCCGGTGTACACGTCCATGCGTATGAGGCGATCCTTTCTGATAGCTTCTAGGGGCTCCTTCTCATTGGGCAGATACGATACCCTAATGTCCTTAGTGATTCCATTTTCTTCGACAGGACAGAAGTAGTCGTTAGTCTGCATTAGCTCCACTTGGCACAGACGAGGATCTTTCTTGACGCCCTTAGCCGTCTTCGTCGCCGTAATGCCTAGAATGCGCTTGAGGTGATCGGTTAACACGGCATACTGGTGCTGTGACACTCCAGCATTGAATCTGTAGCTCAGCTCGTCCGTCTGCGTCAAACATCCTCATGGCTCTCACATCCAACGAAGACAGTAGGACTTCCGACTCCACTGGAAGCCTGATGCGCTCGTCGCCTGACATCAAACTGCCGAGGCGACCTTCGACCTCCAGCACGCACACACCGCTGTCGAGCTCCTCCTTGTACTCGTCCAGGATAGTCTCTATCCGCTGGACTAGCGCCTGGACGATGACTCCGTATTTGAAGGGCGCTTCACCTGAGAGACATAGCCACGGCTCGACTTCCTCGTCATCCTGGGCTGGCTCCGGCTCCACCTCAAGCGGGGTCGTGCGCGGTACAGCAACGAGCGGTTTGGTGGGCATTGATTTCCCGAATTGGTGGATGCTTAACCTTTTTGCGCCTGCCAGACCGTCTACGCTGCTGAAGCAGGCAGCGGAGGCCTCTAAGGAGACACCTCAAACTGGACTATTTGACCCCAGCGCTTTGGAGCGCGGAGCTAAAGCACTAAGAGAATTGGACAGCTCTCCAAATGCGAACAAGGCATTCGAAGTCATCAGACTACAGCAGGTCACTCGTCAAGCTGAAAGCGATGCTGAAGCGGCCAGGTGCAGACTTCAAGCAGAGCAGGCGAAGATCGATCGTAGCCGTGTGGACGGCGAGGAGAAACGAAAGCTGGTGCAATTTCAGCAGCAGCATGAGAGGGAGACGGCGAAGACTAAGCTGCAACTAGAGCGCGAGGCTCACGCGCAACGAATGCGTGATGAACGCCAAGAGCGAGATGCGAACGCGGCCCAAGATCTAGAACGAATTGAGGCTCGCGAACGCGTCAAGAGTAAACACGAACGAGAGAGACTGCTCATGAGGGAGGAGAGTCTGAAGAGGGAGCAGGCAGCCTCGAGGGCTGGCCTGGAGGCTAGGGCACGCATTGAGGCTGCCGAGGAGACGAGTCGTGAACGTGTGAACAAGGACATAAGGATGGAGCAGCTTCTGGCTAAGACGAAGGCAATAACTGAAGGCCAGCGGGAGCGTCTTCAGTTGGTCATCGAATCCGTACGATCAGGTCTCAGTCGACTGCTTACTGACCACAATACTGGGCGTCGGTTTTTACAAGGCAGTCTGCTGTTGACCACAGGCTTGTTCGCCTCGAAGTACTCCACTCAGGCGGGCATGCGACAGCTCGAGGCTAGGCTCTCGAAGCCCTCTCTCGTGAGAGAGACCTCGCGATGGACCATTGGAAAGCGGCTGTTCTCTCGACCTGCCGCTTCTGACATGCTCGTTCTTCCAGCCGAGCTGAAAAAGCGTCTCGATTGGAGCGTCCGCAGCGTTTGCGCCGCTAAGAAAGCCGGCGCACCTCTGAGGCACATGTTGATACATGGTCCCCCCGGCACCGGCAAGACTCTTTTCGCCCGGAACCTCGCGAAGTCCAGTGGGATGGACTACGCTATTATGTCTGGCGGAGATATTGGGCCTTTGGGAAAATCAGCCGTGACAGAGTTAAACAAACTCTTGAAGTGGGCACGGGCGTCGTCGAAAGGCAGCATCGTGTTCATCGACGAGGCTGAATCGTTCCTGCGGCAAGGGCGTGGAGATACGTCCAGTATGAGCGAGGACTCGAGGAATGCCTTGTCGGCCTTCCTACACCAAACTGGCACTGAAGATGATAACGTCTGCATCATTCTCGCGTCTAACCACCCAGAAGTTTTGGATAAGGCTGTTCTGGACAGAATCGATGAACGATTCGAGTTTCCGATGCCTGGTTTGGAAGAGAGACACGCCATGTTGGAAATGTACTTCGATAAGTATATCGCATCCCAGTCAGCCGTGGCGGTGGATCCCCGGATTGACAGTGACTACTGGTTAGACGTGGCGAGAAGGCTGGACCAAGTGAGCGGCCGGCAAATCGTGAAGCTTATCGTGTCAATGCAGAGCGCTATGTTCGGGTCAGGCTCAGCTGTGTTGTCCCAGGAGCTAGCGGAGTTGGTAATCAACTGGAAGTTGCAAGCTCTGGCCTCAACGTAGTTATGTACGCAAACTTAAAGGAAAAACGTCCCAGAAGCTAGCGGAGTAGGTAATCAACTGGTTGCAAGCTCTGGCCTCAACGTAATTATGTACACAAACTTAAAGGAAAAAAACGAACAACCACGCGACAATAAATATCGCAGGACGAATGGCACTTCCTGGGGAGGGCTCCACACCGCAATCGACGCAATGATAATTTGTGGGTTGAGCAGCCCAACTTCCCTTTGCTGCCCACTGCAGAATGGAGTCGAAGTCGAGGGGCTGTGACGGCATGCTATACCAGTCGTCTTTCACCTCGAAGCAGTACCCATCGCCTCCTCCCGTGATGAAGCTGTGAGTAACTATCGCGTACTCGCCCTCTGGCCTAATATTCTCCCAGCAAGAGCAGGCGAAGACTTCTGAGGGGAATGGGTATGGAGGTTGAGATCCATCAAGAGGTCTGGAGTGCCGGAGGTGCTCGGTCAGGCAGCGGTTGTGGTGCACCGTTATATCGTTGACGTTGTAAGTGAGGTTAGCGCAGCTTGGCCTGTTGATGATGTTCGGGAAATCGATTCTACCGGAGAGGAACCGCAGTGCGGGTGAGGTCTTTTTCTTAAGCGGGGAGTACTGCGTGCTCGCATTCTCCATCCTAACGTAGTTAACATCATGTCTTGAAGCGTAGCACTTCAACGATTCCAATGGGAGAGCAAATGACGGATCCGGAAGTGTGACACGAAGGCCGGAGAATTGAATTAGCGGGTGCAAGCCATAAATGCCCCACTTCACATTGTCAATCAGATTCTGTCCGGAAATGACTCCAGACTGCAGGAAGTTGAGGAAAGGATAGACTTCGTTCAATTTGCCCCAGGATACGTCTCCCTCTTCCACAGGACTCCGCACGCACCCTCCAGTGTTGAAGGACATCACAGCACGTGGCGTCCCCGCAGGGGCATCCGCGTACATGGTCTCGGAATAGCCCAGCATGGCATCAGTTCCAATGACGCCCATATCACAGGGAGGTAATTGCCGGCAATCGGGCTTGCCGCCAGTCAACGGCGTCTGTGCAACTGTTCGGTCGTCTTGATATAGAGTCTGGATGAACGCCATCTCTTCTTGGAGCTTGTTCAACGCGTCGGGATCGACTTCCGCTGTTTCGTCCAGGTCCAGCAAGTCGGTATCCCCCGAAACAGTTCCGTCGACTAATATGACTCGCGGGTCTTGGTTCTCGGCGAAGTTCACAACTACCTGCCCTACGCTTCGACCGGCCCAGTGATCCTGGTATATGGGGACCTTGCCAGTCACGTCGGAACCGGTGAATAGGCCGTGGAAGGTAGGGTACGTGATCTGAACTCCATCCCTGTCTTGACAGGATACCCCATAGTGGGCGGGATTGTCGCACATCATAGTGTGGGAATGGCCACCGATGATGGCGAATACCTTTTTGGCATTCACATCGTTGGCAGCCTTCTTCTTCTCAATCGCAGCGGCCAACACGCGATCGCCGTCAACTCCGATGTGAGTGATAAGGACAATACCATCGACCTCCGGGTCCATAGCCTCGATCTCGCGTAGGGCAGCCTCCTTCCAATCGCCAAGCTCGCAGTCAGGATGCATCATGGCAACCTGTCTCATCGACTCTGTTTCCAGCGAGAGTCCGATGGCTCCGATTTTCAGGACAGCCTCAGACGTGCACTGCACACGGTCGTTAGCAGCGTCGAAGCAGTAGACGTGGCTTTTTCTCAGCTTCACATCGCTGAAGTCGCAGCCCCCTTTTGTGAACTCGCAGTTAGCGCATAGGATTTCTGTGGTCAAGCCAACTCGACCGTCGACTGCGACATTCTGAATGGCTTTGAGGAATTCCTTCAATGCGGATACACCATTGTCAAACTCGTGATTGCCGAGTACGAACGCATCAACACTCTGGTGTTTCCACAGCCTCTGCAGCACCTTGCCAGACAGCCCAAACATCTCCTCGTCTGGACCATTGAAGAGGGGAGTTCCCTGGAACTCGTCCCCAGCGTCGATCACCAGGTATGGCTTGTTGCTCGACGACTGGAACAACTTGGCCTTCTTCGGAATTCCACCGGCGCATTTGTCGTAGTTCGTGTCACCCTTAAAGCATAGCGAATTGGTCGTAGGGTCGCTTCGTGCCCATCGGGCATGCTGGTCATTGAAATGGTAGAGAGTCAGGTCACCGACAAATGCAGCGGCCAAAAAACTCAAATGTACCAAGACAAATACCCTCATCAAATGATCCACCAATCTACCAATATTTGACTCACAACATGCATCAGCCCCACTAATCACTCGATGGTCTCCACGGTCTTGAACGATTGCACTCGCCGCGTTCGTCGTTCCTTGTGTCCAACAACAAATCCACTTCCGCTCTTAAGTTTGCCGGTTGCGAGCATGAAGTTACGGATAGATTCCACTACGTCCGCGCTAGGCATGGGTACTGGGCGTGGCAAACCAATGGGTGGAATATTTTCCCGCACGGTCGAACGCCTGTTCGTGATGAGCGGGTCCTTCACCTTGAGTATACTTCGGAGGATTGGTCGGGGACTAGAGGGGTCGAACGCCTTGTGCAGCTCCAAAATTGTGATGAAGGAGTTCCTGAAAACCTGTCGACATGTCTCAATGTTGTAAGAGTTCTTCCCCAAGTCTGTGGTTGGGTCCAACGGGGACTCTACGGCGAACAGGCTTAGGTTCTCGTGCACCATTCTCCTTTGTGCCTTTGAAAAGTAACGTCCTCCGTGCAGAACGGAAATCCCAGTAGTCTTGTACATAAAGTCAACCCCATACAAGTGGAAAAAGGCGGTCAGCAAGCTGCCGAGATTGCAATGACCCGTCTTTAGCATGCTTACACTCTGCTGCAGGAACGAAACTACCATCACCGACAGAAGGTAGGACCCTACGCCTCCACGATAGGTTTCACTCAGATTCCGTTGTCGCAGGAACAGCTTCAGAATCAGAACCATAGGTCTGAACCAACGATTGCTCTCCATCTGGTCTCTCACAAATTGGGATGTGGTCAAGGCGCTTTCTTGGTTGAACGAGACGTCTACAGGCAAGTTGCTCTCCGCGTCGATCATTTTGATGATAGGTACCTTGGCTTTCGTGATGAGTTCGATGTGAGACGCGACTCCGGTCGAGTACAAGTTAACTGTCAGCGCTTTTAAACACGTGAGGGGATCAGCGGTGTTCACGTGACACACACAGACGTCGATGTCCCCATGAGGTAGGTAGAGACCGTTGTAGTATGAGCCGAAAACCTCGACTTGACTGCTGGGCCATAGGAACTTGCAAATGACTTGAATGCGGGCGTGAATCCGCATTCTGATGAGTTGTTCATCAGGGGTGGGCTCCAACCATTTACAAAGAGCCACACATTCCTCGTGAAAACGATCGAAGAACGACAGCTTCTTGAATTCGGCGACGGAGTCGGCAGACGACGGCGAGTAAAACTGCATCCAGGGGAGATCGGACCAAGGCTTCTCTGGAAGTTTAATGAAGTCCGTGGTGGCTTCCGCAACATCTGGAGGCCGCGTTTCCATGAAGTTTTTCAGCACTGTACGAAAACCATCGTTCGCCTGTTTCCGTTTCAACAACGCCTCCTCATCGACCAAGAGATAGCTGGAGGGATCCTTGACGTCCAGGGCCACACGCTCTTCTTTAAGTTTGGTGAAGAGGTCCAGGTCTGGTGATTCACTGGCACTCGGCACGGGAAGGGGGGAGTAGTGGAGCGGGTCAGAGGTCAATGCTCGCCAACCCGGAGTTGCATGGACAGGATTGACTCGCCCTTCAACAGAATTAGCTGGCCCTTCAACTGGTTTCGCCAGTACCGCCTCGACGCCTTTCATTTTCTCCCAAGACAACACCTCTCCAGATTCATCGTCAGAGGTAAGGTCTATGGCCTGGCGTTTGGCGGTAGGGGCCTCACGGGCACCGTCCATAGGCCTTTTTCGAGACATGTGCCCAAAAAATGCAAATTCACAGGTCTACTGAGATTGAAGCTACCGAAGGGCCGCTCGCTAGCATACCCAGTTTTGAATGTGTTGTTCGTAGAATCCTTCGTGCATTGGGGAAAAGATTCTAGTTGGAGTTATTCTCTAATTCCAATGATCAACGCTTTTAGCGATTTTCGCCTGGACCTCTTTGAAAACCCTCCAGACACGCTCGACAAGATCGGTCGTATCGCAGCCGCCCCGGTCGCTCGACCGATGAGTTTCGTTAAGGAGCTGCAGGACAGCGGAGCCTCACTCGCCCAGTTTCGCAAAGGAACAACCACCCTAGGATTCACTTTCGATGGAGGCATCATCATTGCGGTGGACTCCAGGGCCTCAATGGGGTCGTACGTGTCGTCTGGCACCGTGCGGAAGGTAATAGAGATCAATGACTACCTGCTGGGCACAATGGCTGGCGGCGCGGCCGACTGTTCATTCTGGGAGCGGCATTTGGCTCGGCTTTGCCGGCTCTACGAGCTGCGAAACTCCGAACGGATCAGCGTGGCCGCAGCGTCCAATCTCTTGTGCAACATTTTCCTGCAGTACCGTGGATACGGGTTGTCCTGTGGCACAATGATTGCTGGCTGGGATAAGTCGGGGCCTCAGCTCTACATGGTCGACGACTCGGGTAATCGCTTCAAGGGAGAGCGCTTCAGTGTAGGCTCGGGAAGCACATATGCGTACGGCGTGCTGGACTCGGAGTACCGCACAGACCTGTCCCTGGAGGAGGCTGTGAGCCTAGGCCGAAGAGCTATCTACCACGCTACCCATAGGGACGCTGCCAGTGGTGGCATGGTGCGGGTCTACCACATCCATGCTGGAGGCTGGACCCGGATGATCGAAGGCGAGGATGTGAACGCCGTCCACTACGAGTTGGCGGAGCAGAAAGGGCAGGATGGGTCTCTTGAGTGATGTGTTCAAACTCCTCCATCTATCTGGCTAATTATCTAAATGTCCGCACCTCCCAGCAGACCTCAAATCCGCGTGCGGCCCAATATGCGGCCATCGCCGCAACAACTGCAGCACATGCAGCAGGTTCAGATGGCGCAGATGGCGCAGCAGTTCACACCACAGCAGATCCAGCAGATGCAGATGCAAGGGCAGATACCCCAAATGATGTCAGCCCCAAGACCCCGGCCGGTCCAGATGATGATGCGGCCTCCAACGAAGCCGCCACCACCCGTCATATACAGACCCGTATCGGAGTTGATATCGGTGAGCATCTGGATTGTCGCTGACCTAGAAATCTCCAGTGGAACTTATGAAGGAGGCTCGATTGGCTCAATGCAGGTATTCTCAGGCTCCCGTGGTCAAACTTATCGCTGAATGCCTACATAGCTTGGTGCCTCCAAAGGAGCAGGCGCTTCCCTCTACCTCGGGTGCTTCGTTTATGAGAAGCAAACCGCAGAAGCCACAGGCACCTGTGGAAACTGCGGATGACGGCTCCAAACGTCCCGTCACTGCCACGCGGCGTCTTGAGCAAATCCAAAGCAATATTTTACGAGATGACATCAAAATGCAAGACGATTCGCTGGGATTCGTGGTGACTGGCATTCAAAACATGGCTGACGAAATCGGGCTGAGCTTCCTCGACATGCTGCATATGGTGCCGGGAGAACCAGTGCAACTATGTCTGGATCCGGACATTTCCGACGTAACAATTCTAGTGGCAACGTACATGAACATAATGGCCACTCGACTGATAGAAGCGGCGCTACCTCCGGGGGCTCAGTGCCTATTGCCAGACCACCTCTTCCGAGTGCTCCAAGCGCGGAGTCGGATACCACCAGACACGGACGTCAAGGACGACGAAGTTGAGTCAGACGACGACTGTGACCCTCCTGAAGAGGAGCAGGTTCAGGACACTGAGTTCCAAGAGAACTAATTTACCAAATCGTCATGTTGTGGTTTATACTCCTACTGAACACCGTGCTCGCCGTGTTTAGCGGCATAGTGGAGGAGGTCGGCTACGTCGAGAGCGCGGGGGAGGGGGAACGCGGCAGCCGAGTGATGCAGATAAAATCGCGCAATGTCACGACTGATGCCTTCATCGGATGCTCTATCGCCGTCAACGGCGTATGCCTGACAGTCACCAGCTTCAATGCGACAGGCTTCACGGCAGACGTCGCTGAGGAAACCGCTCGTAGGTCGAACCTTGGTCATTTACGCCCTGGAGACCCTGTTCACTTGGAGCGAGCTCTGAAAGCCGATGGGCGGAATGGAGGCCACTATGTCCAGGGGCACGTGGATGCTACCGGCGAGATTGCTGACAAGTGGCAAGATTCAGAGGCGGTCTGGCTTAAGATTCGTGTTGGTGCTGATGTGGGAAAGTACCTGGTCCCTAAGGGCTTCGTTGCTGTAGACGGGGCATCGCTTACTATGGTTGACGTCGGAAGAAGCTACTTCACTCTGATGCTTGTACCTCACACGCAAGATCTTCTTTTGCTTGCAGACAAAGCCAAGGGAGCTGTGGTCAACGTTGAGGTCGACGTTATGGCCAAGTATGCAGAGAAGCTCCTATCATTCAAGACGCCCAGTCTGTATGGGCAAGCGATGCAGAAGCTAGATCGTATCGAGCAGCAGCAGGCGCGGAGTCTGAGACGCCCTGCTGCAGAGAAGCTAGATCGTATCAAGCAGCAGCTGGCAGCAAGCAAGCATGAGCCTGTTGCCGAGAAGCTAGATCGTATCAAGCAGCAGCTGGCAGCTCGAAGTCGCAAGCGAGATACCCAGCCGAGTTGAGTCCCAGTAGAGAAACTTCGATTTTCGCAATGGTGAAGAAGCTCGTTGACAAGCGTCTGCGGCTGTTGCTTGAGAATGGTGTCAGTGAGAACCACCGCTCCCTTGTGGTGCTCGTGGGAGACAGAGGGCGATACCAGGTCGCCAACATCCACACATTGTTGTCGCAGATGACGACCGCGAAGCCGTCGGTACTCTGGTGCTACAAGACTGAACTGGGTTTTAGCTCCAACCAGAAAAAACGTATGAAACAGAGGAAGGTGAAGGAGTCGCGCGGTCGCTTCGACGCCGACTCCGACAACCCCTTCGAACTGTTTCTCTCCAGCACCTCCGTGAGGTTCACCTACTACAAGGAGACCAGCAACATTCTCGGTTCCACGTTCGAGATGTGCGTCCTCCAGGACTTTGAGGCTCTCTCACCCAACGTGATTTGCCGGACCGTTGAGACGGTATCTGGAGGAGGCCTAGTTATCCTCCTGTTGAAAACGCTCGAGGAGGTACGGCAGCTGCACACGACCGCGCTGGGAGTGCACGCCTCCATGAAGAACGGTCAATTCGGAGACGTACAGCCTCGCTTCAACACACGGTTCCTGCATTCACTCAGAGGATGTGGCAACTGCCTGTTCGTGAGGGGATCTGGGATATATGATGCAGCTGGACGACGAACTTAATGTTCTACCCATCTCAACAACTGCACAGGAACTCGCTGAGTTGTCCCCTTCCAAGACATTCATCCCTCCAGTTCCGCCAGTGGCCGTCTTACCTACCCGGGACGACACCAAGGGATGGACTCATGACTTCCGCCGAACATTGGAAGCGCTCGGTAATGATCCGCTTGTTTCTTGCACGCAGCCAAAACCCAGGATCAGCAAAAGCTGCTGAGTGGTCTTCTCTCAGCACTGGAAACCCGGAATCTTGACGAGATCGTTTTTCTCACGGCCGCCAGAGGGCGGGGCAAAAGTGCCGCCTTAGGTCTGGCGCTTGCGGGTGCGTTGGCTTTGAGATACACCAACATTGTGCTGTCTGCGCCGTCACCAGACAACCTCACAACCGTCTTTGATTTCATTAGCAAGTAGGTTCGCTTAATGATGCGTGCGTAATGTTCTGGCAGAGGCCTTGAAGCTCTCGGTCTTATGTCCAGCAAGGACTTCATTCTGGTCCAAGCTGACCTCTCCGTATCCGACTCCTTCCGTGGAGAGCGGCAGAACAAGAGCCTCGTCAGACTAAACCTATCTGTGGGCGGCTTCCGACAGGCAGTGCAATACGTCTCTCCAACAGACCCCCACTTTTTTGCGCAGGCGGAGCTCGTCGTGGTGGACGAGTGCGCTGCTATACCCCTGCCTACGACTCGCGAGCTGATAAAAAATTCGACTGGAATGTTTATCATGAGTTCCACCGTCTGCGGATACGAAGGCACTGGGCGAGGTCTGACTATGAAGCTTCTCAAGGACCTACGAGCCAAGGCGGAGAAGGGCGCTGCGGTAGGAGCAGCTCGTTTCGTTACGGAGCTCACCTTGGAGGAGCCCATCCGTTACTCACAGGACGACCCTATTGAGAAGTGGCTCAATTCTCTCTTGTGCCTTGAGGTGGAGGAGCAGAAGTACGATATGGGTTTAGCAGCCCCGAGGAACTGTGTCCTCTATGAGCTGAACCGCGACCTTCTGTTCAGTGGGGACGAGCGCACAGAGCGTTGCCTTCACAGCGTGCTGTCGCTCTTCGTTACGTCACATTACAAGAATTCTCCGAATGACTTGCTGACTATGGCCGACGCCCCAAACCACCGACTGTTTGTGTTGTGCGCCCCTCTGGACGATACATCCGACCTGGACTCCGTGAGGCCCCTTGCTGCCGTGCAACTAGCATTCGAGGGCCGCATTAACCGAGACACCAGCCTGCGTCTTCTGGCTTCAGGTACGATGCCTCAAGGCGACCTGATTCCTTGGACACTTGGACAGTTTTTTGACGAGCCGGGGTTTGGCGAGATGACAGGCGCGCGTGTCGTTCGGATCGCGTGCCACCCCAGCGTCCAGTCTATGGGATACGGATCCCAGGCTGTGAAGACGCTCTCTCGGCATCTAACCGTGCCAGCAGAATCCGATGAGCGCGACTCGAGCATGTTGCTATACCCTTGTGAGGGGTCTTCAGTACAGTGCGAGTACCTAGGGACATCGTTTGGGTCAACTCAGCCGCTAGTTAATTTCTGGGCAAGGATGCAGTTTGAAAGCGTCTTCCTCAGCGTTAAGGAGAACGAGGTTACTGGGTCCCATTCGTGTATCATGGTTCGAGCTTTGACAGACAAGCTATGGTTGACGTCGTTCACCTCCGAGTTTAGGCACCGACTTGTGGGGTCTCTCGGCTCGAAGGACTACGCTGACCTAACATCAGGGCTGGCGCTATCAATGCTCCATGGTGATGTCATCTCAGAGAAGCCCGCGTTGAACTCAACAAACGTTGGGGAATTCTATACCTACCGAGATGTGCACCGGCTTCAGAAGTACACTGAGATGACTGCTTCCTTTGCATCCGTGCAGGACCTGGTTCCGCTGACGTCCAGCTTATTTTTCACCCGACGACTTAGAGCTGAGTTGACTTTCAGTCAGCAGGCGGTCCTTCTTGCCGTCGGTATCCAACGTCGTAATTTCGGTCAGGTTGCCCAGGAATTTGGTCTCACCGTAAGCCAGTGCATTGCCCTTTTCCAAAAGGGGACGGCGAAGGTAGGCGGTCCACCACCTTAGTTACCTACTCATTTTTGACAGATTGTAGCTGTTCTCGGCGACATTATCCAAGAGAAGGAATCTACCGAAGCTGCAAATGAGGCGGCCCCAAGTACACAACTGGCTGGCATCTCGCAGACTGACCTCTCGACCACGAACCTCAATCAGGAGCTAGCCATGGCCGGCAAAAAGGAAGAGGACCGTCACAAGAGGCAGAAGTCGAGAATGGTGCAGCAGGCGAAGAAGATCAAGCGCTGATCTGTGTATTATACAAACGTCGAATTCCTGAATGAGGCGCACGCTGGGGTTCCGCAAAGTCTCATCGTTTCAGGGTATGGCTCCGATGCAGGAGGAGATTAGTCCGGTCTTGAAACCGGATTGTACGGAGGACGAAGACGCTGACGACGAGGAGATGTCCCCTTCGGCTACGGATGACAAGGAGGTTGATGCCTCCAAGGAGGTTGAGGCCTCCTTGCAGGCCACACCAGCGGAGAGCGTGATGGCTTCCGATGATGAGTACTTGCGCATTCACAGATCCGAGAGCGTACCTAACGCTGTACTGGAGTGGGATCGTGACGGATTATCGATGCAGACGTCGTTACGAACGTAAGGACGATGCCAACCGCGGTGTCAAAGGCCTAATCAGCAAGTGAGCCGGACGTCTGGGTCTCATGTCAGGGTCGCCGACAGAGTCTCACCCTGGTTGAGTTTCCCGTTCGCTGGTTCGGGTTTAGGTGAAATCCACGGGTTCAAGGGAAATTACATCAACCTTGCCGAGCTGCCATTGCCTTCCCATGACCTGCTTATTTCGCTAGAGGGCGTTTCCTGGCGGCTCAATAACGACGTGAGAGGTCGGATACGTCTCCATTAGCCGCCAATCACAGGGAATCTGCACATCGACACCCACTTTCTAAAGTTCATAAGCCACGGTCCCTATTCGGTCTGTGGTTGGGCTGCCTTCCACCTTGGACTGTTCGAGGTGCCTTTGGCTCATGTCCGTCGCGAGGTCAGCTACGACTTCCAAAACACCTGGTCTGTGTTTTCCTTCCGCGTCTACGAAGCACATGACTGGTGTGTACGGATCGAAGATACCGATGGGATTAAAGGGTTCCAGATCCTGAAGCTGTTGAGGCACGCGCTCAACGAACCTTGCCCACTCAAATCAACTGCTACCCCATCACCTCTGGACCTTTCCTACCACAAACGACGACTAGGCATAGACGGACCGCTATCCGAGCGGCGCGGGTGCGAGTGCTGCCGGGCAGCCACTCAAGCCGACGAGGCCCGAGTTATTCCCGTAAGTGAATTTGTAGTCTTCTGGGTCTGTAGGGGTCAAATCAAGTCATGGGCCGTCTTTGAGTACCGCGGACAGTCGACTGGCCAGGACTGGAGCCGCAAGGATAAGCCACACTAGTCCGATGAGCACACGCCATGCGCGTTTGTCATCCAGAAGCCTATATGTGCACCTAAGCAGCCTCACCTTCGAAGGATAGTCCGGTGGTGCCTATTTTCGAAGAGGTGCCGGTAAGTTTCCTCTAGCAATGGATCTCTCTCTGGCATTAGAATATCCTGGCGGTTCACGCAGCATGATTCACACATCTTCGGGGGGTCAGCCTCGCATATACACTGGTACCAGCGAATCGGCACTTTCGGGCGGACATGGCGGGTAAGATACGACATGGTGAAGGAATCCGCCTGCACACGATCTAACGCTAGAGGTCCTCCATCGTTGAGGAGCTGAGTAATGCTCGCGGGCTGTCCGGTGATGCTAGCTCCCAGGTCTGCTAGCTGCGTAATACTCGTGGGCTGTGCGGTGATGCTAGGTCCCAAGCCTGCTTCGGTCTCAGAAGGATTGGCCTCTCGTCCGTGACGTCCATGCTGGGTTTTGGTGGCCTCTCTGAAGGGCCTCCTGGTGTCGAACGACTTCACTGATGGTAGGATCAGTGGGGTCACTTCCGTGTGACCCTCCGAATAGGAGTCTGCCTCCAAGTCGACGACTTGCATTGGCATGGTGCTTCCAAGAAGCGCTGCTGGCTCCAAGGGCCACGGCTGTCCCCTCCTCACGCGCATGTTTTTCTGATTATTCACGACATCTGTCACATGAGACCCGGACGACCCCTACAGCCCTTTCGGTCTCCTAATACCCCTAACTATGTTCCAGATTCGCGTGTCTACTGCTAACAACGACTACTCCCTATGCCCCACATACCCTCGGGAACTCTGGGTCCCTCTGGCTGCCAGTGATGGAGTGCTTTTCAACGTGGCGGAGTTCAGATCTAAGCGACGGCTGCCAGTTTTATCATGGAGACACCCTTATACGGGTGCGTCGCTATGGCGGTGCAGCCAGCCAGCTTCATTCAGCTCGCGGTGCAGGTAAGTCCTTCTTCTTTTGCTTCCGTTCTTCTTGCTGTAGTTTTAGTTCGTCGATGACGGCTTGCATGCCTTTGGACTCGTACTCGCTGACGGTGAGCTCCCTTAACTCCTTATGCCTCAACCGCCGGACCTCTTGCTTGATCTCGAAGGACGTCTTGTAACAACAGGCGTACATGGACGCTGACAACGCAATCAAGACCAGGAGAAGCACTGAGTTTCGCGGACTGCGCGTCTCCTACCTACGGCCAGAATCAATGGCATGAACCACGGATTTAGGGTCAGCCAATCAGACTGCAGTGGCGGTGGAGTGGCTGAAGCGTCCTTGGAGGAGTCGCTGATTGAACTAGTTGGAGCTAACACCCACGACGCTACGTTGATGAAGCTCCAGCTATTGAGAGGCATTACTGTCACGAACAGGTTACTTCCCACCTCTACAACAACAGCAACACAATTTGAATAGCTTCAGAGGCGCGACCAAGCACTTGAGACATTTACAGCACATGCTGAATGCCATCAGAATCCCGCATAGGATCATGAACAGCAGGATGGATATTATCACCCAGAACCACCAGTTCCTGTTGGCCCACTCAATGAATGCGTTTTGCGCTGCTTCTTCGGCCTGCAGCAGCCGTAGACCTTGGAAGGCATGTTCGACGAAATCCGGATGATTGCCCATTCTTTCTATACTTACTTGTGTGCACTTCGCCAGCAATCACTTTTTCCAGCGATGACGAATGGTGGTTGTCAGAAATTATTGGTAACAGCAACCCGCTGCAGGCTGACGGAGTGAGAAGCAGTGCGCGCATACACAGACAAGGACACCCGTAATTTTGGTCGATGCCCGACCTGTGTTGAATGCTATGGCGAACAAAGCCATTGGCTTGGGCTACGAGGCGACGGGAAAGAGCGGCAAGTATACCAAATGCGCAATGTACTTCTGCTCAATCCCCAACATTCATAACGTCTCCGATGCACGCCAGCGATTGGAGAGGGCCCTGTGCCGTATTTTGGTAGCAGACGTGAAGATCAACAGCCCACTGGCTCCGTTTGAGGTGACTCCCAAAGCTTCTACGAGCTCCTGCTTGGCTGCAGTGGCTGAATCGCCCTGGTACGACTTGATTGTCCGTATTCTGAGTTCGGTATCTACGATTGTGTCTCGCATCAACAACAAGGAGGCTGTAATCGTGCACTGTAGTGACGGCTGGGACCGCACCGCCCAGCTCACATCACTGACCATGCTATGTGTGGATCCCTACTACCGTTCCTGCAGAGGATTTGCCGAGCTGATAGAACGCGAGTTCGTGCTCATGGGCCACAAATTCCTCACGCGAAACGGCCTCCCGTCATCCAAGTCCGTTAGCAGCAGCCAGAAAAGCCCGATCTTCCTGCAATACCTCGATTGCGTGTTCCAGATCATTCTCAAAAACCCTACTGCCTTCGAGTTTGACCCAAGCTACCTGTTAATGTTCGCGGAGCAGCACACCAATGGCGTGTGGTCTACATTTTCTGCAGACGATGACTGCTCCCGTAATCTGGTCGATTTGCCGCCGATCTGGTCTGTCTGTTTGGACGAGCAACTGCTGAAGAGCCGCTATATTCGTCAGCACACTGGCTCATCTGACTTGTGTACTCTTGGAGGTTTCCTAGGCTGTAAACCCTTAGAGCCAGGTATCGATCCTTGGGATGTAACGGTCTGGTGGGCCTTTTGGGGTATGCGGTCAAGTTGCGCGTTACGGTGGATGCGTTGTGATTTTTAAAGTGAGCCCCCACCTTCTAACTAATTCGCAAAAATCACTGAGTCATGACTTCGCTCTTTGATATGTCAACCCTGTGGATAGGCACAGCGGTGTATGTCGGTCTCGGTGGGTTGGAAGCTCGCTCTGTACTCAGGTCTTTTGCTCTGTGCGATCTTAATTCCAATGTACGGGCACAACTACAAGAATTACAGTCGAAGAGAGTCCATACAGCTGATCTGCACTCTGACTGCCACGGGAGCATTTTGCTGCTGGTTGTTTTGGGCCTGCGTCTTGATAGCGCAAGCCAATCCTATGATTGACCCCGTTAGAGCAGAACTATGAGATGTATTTTATTCATATGAATGAAGTGTTCGATTTGCAGCACCAAAAGCACTCCAAAATTAAGACGCAGACCCAACTGAGTAGTGTCCTGAGGCTTCACAGTTCATCACAACACCACGCTTCAGTCCTACCCCCCATACACAGTGTTTCGCTGGCTTACTCTGCGGAGCGCTGGCCTCAAGGGCTCAGGCGGCGCAAGCGATAATTGGGGACTGGCGAACAGGCTGAGCAATCTGAACGTCGTCTGGGTCTGGTGCTCGAGGCGGTGAAGGACTCGCACACCCTTTGACATCCACTGGGAGAATACAACTGCCGCGTAAATGGCGCCGTGCCACGGAGAAAGTTCGCGATATTCGGCGTACATGGCCTCCACGAAGTGCATCTTGATGTCAATCTCCTTGATTCGTAGGAGGGCCTCCGCCGAGGCACGCAGCTCAACCTGTCTGAAGAGGTCGTAACTGTCACTGTCCTCGGGCTGCGACCGCTTAAGCTTTCGAAGTCGAGTCCTTACACTCTCTAGACCTTTTAGGATTCCTGATTTCTCGTTTAGAAAGTGGGTTAGGCCTCGCTCTGATATCATAACGGCACGTCTCATCTCCGTCTGTCTCCTCATTACCTGGCAGAAGGAGAGAGGGTCAATCATTGCAACGGGATTTTCAATTAAGACTAATGGAAATTCTGAACTCAAGTCACATGACTGTGATATAATTTATTATACTTCCAGTTCACATCATATGACAGTTCACATCATATGACAGTTCACATCATATGACAGTTCACATCATATGACAGTTCACACCATATGACAGTTCACATCATATGACAGTTCACATCATATGACAGTTCACACCATATGACTGTACAGGTGGGGGCCACCGGGCCTAGGGTGACGAAGGAATATAATCCCCTTCAGTGTTCCAACAAGAGGGTTCAGGGTCAGATAGCGCTCCTCACGTGTTCCAACAAGAGGGTTCAGGGTCAGATAGCGTTCAGTTCAGTCTTCTCTTTTTGGCACTGGGCCTGTCGAAAGATCCGCCGTCCTTGCGGGTGACCTGGCCCCAGGCGGTAGCGTCGGTAGTGTCGACCTCGGATAAGTGCGTATGCTTCACCTGTCCTGCGAGGCCGAACTGCCCTCGCCGGAGGCGCATAGGCGCTGGGAGGCTGTCCTTGGCGATCAGGTCTCCTTCCACAGGCTGGTTGAAATCTCGAAGATAAAGAGGCTCTTCCCCGGATTGCGCCTTGTCTTGGAAAAAAGCTCCCTTGTGATAATACTTTTGCAAGAACAAGTACTTCGACCTTGCCGACTCCGCCGACGGGGTTGCCGCTCTGTCGGCGACCCTCTCAGCGTCCGTCATATTACGCCGCCTTTCAACGTCTTGCGCTTCGTGCAGCAAAGCAAGTCGCTCGTCTCGGTCTCGCTTGACACGTTCGAGCTCCCTCACTTTCCACGCCAAATACGCCTCTGGATCCGCCTCCAGATCAGTGTCGTCTGGGAGCTCTTGAGTGTCGATCTGGTCCAGCAGCCCGTCTGACTTGATTCCGTTGGTGGCGTTACGTCGGGCTGTTGCGTGCACGTCCTCAGTGGTAGGCTCCGTGAGCAGCCTCTGTAGCTCCGTCTGCCGTCGTTCCTCTTCTTCTGCTTTGTAGTGCTCCGAGGGCTGATCGACATTCAGGCGGGTGGTTCTGAATGTCGGTCTCAACATGAGAGCGTCGTCTTGACCCTCGAAGCTCGAATCATCTTCATCTTCCTCATCATCCTCTTCGCCCACTTCTACCGTATCCGCATTCCGGATGTCTTCTACCTCGTTCACAGATTCCCTTTGCGGATGTATCGCAGGCACATTAGATTTGTACACTATGATCTCCACAGGTGCTGACTCGCCAAGCGAACGCAATGACTCTATCGCTGTCAGCCGGCGGCTCTGTGGTTGAGGTGGTTGAGGTGGCGGTGCCTCGGTGTCTGTCTCCGCTTCAGAGTCGGATGCAGATTCGAGCTCTGGCTCGTGCACACCAGGGTAGTGCCGCACCGTCTGCTCTTCTGGACGGTACTGGGGTTTGAAGGTCTGATCCACAGCACTTCCTTTGAACAGGATTGAGTGCACATCTCGTCGGGACATTAACAAAATTCTTATTTCAACACAGTTGCAGTCACTCATCATGGCAATTCAGGCCACCCCAAACATCATCGAGGGAGGTGCCACAGAATGCCTGCATGAAATCGAGGAGAAGAGGGAAGCCGAATCCAGTGGCCCTTCCGCCGCTTACGGCAGGAGCTGCGATGTCGATGTGGGCCCAATGACCTTTGTACTCTTTAGGAATGTTGAACTCGATGAAATGACCCGCGCAGGAACACTGCATGTTCATCCGAGAGGCTACAGAGTTCTTGAAGTCCGCAACTTCCGACTTGAACTCCGCAAGGGCCAGCTCCGGCGCATAAACTATAGGAGATACGAGATCTCCGGAACGCTTTCCAGCCTCCTTCAGCATGTTTTCCAGACCCTCGCTTCGGGCGAGAACCGCGCCGACAATGGAACCCGTCGTTACAGCTTGCGCGCCAGTCAGCGTGGCCATATCGACGATGACGTCGGGATTATACTGCTTCGCAGCGTAGGCCACACCGTCAGCAAGCACCAGGCGTCCTTCGGCGTCTGTGTTGTTCACCTCGACGGTTTTTCCGCCGTACAGCCTAAAGACGTCATCAGGTCTAGTCGCGATAGGCCCGACAGCATTTTCTGCCAGGCATAGTAGGCAGACGAGTCTGGTGTTCTCAGGGAGAAACTCCGGTTCACGGCAGATGAAATGGAAGAGTTCTGCGATGTTAGCTGCAGCACACATATCGTATTTCATATTCGGCATGTGCTCCTTGCCTTTGATGGAGAGTCCTCCGGTATCGAACATTATACCCTTCGCAACGAAGCAGACGGTAGACTCAGGTTTCGCATCAGCGTTCAGATGGGAGTCGAGGATGACCAGCTTCGGTTGCTGCTCAGCCTGCTTGCCCACATTGAACAGTCCGTTTAGTCCGAGTCGACGAAGGTCGTCGCCGCCCACCACCGTGATACCTTCATCCTTCGTCAGCCGAATGTCATTAAGCGCGTTCACGAAGTTTTCAGTGCTAAAGGCCGACGTGGGAAGGTCGGCATACGCCATCGCCGTCCTGAGAGTATGGAGAAGATTAGATAGGGTTACCGCAGAAGTTAGAGGCTCGCCGCGAGAGTCAACCAGGCAGCACTTTACAGGCGAGGGGTTCTCCTGGGCTGAGCTCTTGAACGTGAGGATAGGGAAGAGTCGCGAAACCATTGCAACTACAGGCAGGATCTGCGCCTTACGCTCCACTACGAGAACAAGTACGGCCTCCCCAACGACAGCAGACTTCACAGCGCTCAGCAGCAAGTCGGGGCGCATCTCATGCAGCGTTCGACTGCTGCTGTCGGGCGGGGCTATCAACGTGAAGATGGGTTTGCCGGGAAGAGCGCACACGATACTCTGAGCCTTGGCTCCCAACGAAGGCTCGGTACTCAGCTGGTCAAGGTAAAAGTCCAGGTCTTTCGGCTCGAGCAATCCAAATACCTTGCCATCACTCTGGAAGGTGCTGCTTCCAAAAGCTGATGCAAGGCTCTGTTTGAAGCCTACGGCAACGATGGACTTCTTGTTGTCCAGTCCGATCATGACGCTGTTGCGAAAGGTCACCTTCTGCTCAGGACCCCTTTCATCAGGAGGGAGGCAGCCAATGGAGGCGTTTCGCAGATTTTCCTGCGGAAATACCGATGGGCCGCTGTAGTACGTTTGCATCGATAATGATTAGGAATATGCGACATTAAGAGTGGGGGCTGTCATCGCTGTCAAGTTCATGGGGCTGCGCAAACAACCCTTCATCGTCGAACCCGGGCTCAAAGACTGTGATCTGCTGCAGACGGAAGCGAAGATTGCTGATCGACTCGCGAATCGAACGCGCATAGGACTCCGTTACCACCCTCCCTGCGGGGTCAGCGTCCTGCGGTTCGACAGTATCCGCTTGAAGCCGCCTAATATTCATGAACTGGCGTACGGCAGCCATAGGGTGGTCTGTCCAGCCATCCTCGTCTACAGGCGACGCCTGAGAAACCCTAGGTTCCGCTTCGGATCCAAGGTCTGAGATGACGTGGAGTGGTATTACTTCCGAGGTATGCAGCACCTCTGTCCGATGACGTGGTGGAGACCGGGTATGTAGGACGTGGCTTAACGACTCCTGGTCCTTCAAGTGGAAGATCACCGGTTTCAGCGTCGGAACTGACAACAGCATCTGCTCCGTGATCTGTTTCACATTTTCGATGAGATCTAGGGAGGACACAATGTGGGTTTGAGTTTGCTTTGCGCAATTGACACATTTGAACATCTGCGTTAGGGAACCCTCCTGTACAGCAATAGCCTTGCACAGACATGGCACATGCAACATGTCCTCCATGTAGTTGTCCAATGCTCCACGAATACGGGCCAGAAGAGTCCGCCGAAGACCCTCTGGAATGTTCAACAATGTCAAACCATCTCGCTCACACTCGTCAGCGCCTCTGGACAGGTGGAGGTAGTCACTCAACCTGAAGAGCCACGTGCAGCCATCCACCGTGTCCAGTTGCTGCAGTGACACCAGTGCCTGGCTCAAATAGTACCTCCAGAGGTCCTCTGGAGTTATCGCAGTCAACCACCTATTCAGAGTGGCGTGTGCTTCCTCAGGCAAATTGCCAAGCAGTTGTACTATGGCCATGGTCACCCCCAGCCGTCCTAGGACTGTGCGCATCTGCTTGGAGTGGCTCTGGTCCACCCCTAATGGCGGAAGCGCCGACTTAACATCCCGCTGCAGGCTGCAAGTGAAATGTTCGAAGCCGGTCCGGTAAAGAGCGCACTGGGCGTGTAACTGTGCTTGGCATGCAACCAGCGCTTTCTGCAGGCGTATTAGGGACTCTCCAAGCGAGTTGGCTCCGAGGTGGCACAATGCGAGCTCCTCGTTGAGCAACATATCTCCATCATCCGATCTGGCATCGAGGTGCTCCTGGATGACATTGACGCCAGTGAAGAAGTCTCCGTAAAGCCGTAAGGTCTCTGCCAGCTTTCGAGGCGGAACTGACCACTGTGAGATGTAACGATTTGCTAGCAGGTAGCACTGCTCAGCTTCTGGAAGCTTGCGTATAGCCAAGTGTACGTCGCCGGCCCGCATGGCGGCATACGCCGGGACCACCCATGCCATCCACCCCTCCGACGCCCCTTCCAACACCGGAACTGAAGACGAACAGCGGTCCACCACCTTGTATATTGTCTTCAGGCTGGTCTCGTACTCCCTGCGAGAGAAGAAGTGGTTTCCTAGCAACGAAAGTGTGCGATCACAAAGCTCTGACGCCGACCCAAAGGTCATGACGTCGGGGGATGCAAGCCGGATCGGCAAAGGACAAGACATTTGCTGTAGAAACTTCTGAATCGCGAATCGGGAGGTGTCATTTTCTTGGTCCTCTTGACCACGATCAAAGGCCGCATAAGTTTCACATCGCGACATCCAATTGCGTGTGAAGCTATCTCGGGCCCCAGACCCTGATCTCAGCAACGCGTCGAGATACAGATGTGGAAAGGAGAACATGTAGGAATCCACCCCCATTGACCACCAATGTGCAGCAGCTTCGAAGTTATTCTGCATGTAGCAGGCCAGGCCGGTAAGCTCCGTCAGACATGTAGGCGAGGATGGGTTCTGCCGCAAATGCTCAAGAAGGACGCCACGACATTTTATGTAATCGCCTTTGAAGTAGTGAATATACGCATCGACTGAGTGACACCCAACATCGAAGCCTACACAAGGTTACTACGCAACAGGCTAGGGCCGTGGTATGCTCTGAACTCGGACACAACTCATCCGGCACCGCACAGGACACCAATTGTAGGACGTTACGCATCGACTCAGTGGCTTTGATGCGGTGCAGCTTTCGAATGCGGTGTACGCATTCCCGATCCTCTTCTGGGGTCAACTTGCAGACGAGCGAGGCGAGCAGCCGCACTGCCGGCAGGTCTGCTAAGTTCGTAGACAGGTGGGAAACCAGCGCGCAAGCGGCGTCCACCTGCTGACCGCGACAGCGGGCTTCCACCCCTCTTAGGTATCCGCAGGGTGCCGTGGTTGTGCCGATCACGGCCGCAGTCTCGCGTATCGCTTGGTTGTTCCACAGCGCAACTATCAAGACCGCCCTCTCCTCATCGTTGAGCCCCACACGCACCAACTCGGCTTCCATGGACTTTAAGTTTATTGTTTTGTTGCTGAGTTTGGCCGTCAGACGAGTTCGAGTGCGGTTGTGGAAATCAGTGCTGACAAAGTCCAGAAGTACCTGCTCAGGCAAGCATTTAGTCTCCAGAAGCAGATTGAGTGACTCTTGATCAGCCCTCAGACAGCACGTCTCAAGTAGCTTCATGTCCGGCAATTTTCAATAACAAGTTCTAAATTCGGTGATGAAGATTCGATCAAAGGCTATGACTCCTGCGGAGTGAACCACACCACGCATACTGTGATATCGTCTACGACGTTTCCTTCCTCCGTGACCCACCGGCGCCACGCATCGCGCGATAGCAGCTCCGCTGCTGTTTGTGCCTGACTGAAACGATAACCCGTTGCTTACGTTCGCACGTCCATGCTCAGCTACGACCTGCACGGCTTCTTCGGATGAGGTGAACTCCCACAGGCCATCACTCGCGATAATAATGAACAAGTCATTTTCAGATAACTTTGCGCAGTAGATGTCGGCAACAGAGGTAACCCCTATTGTATGAGCCATCAGATCGCCGAGCGCTCGTGACATGGCCAGCCCAGGGAACATGCGCTGCTTTAAAAAAACGCGATGAGGTATGTCTCCAGAGAGATGTTTCACCTCACCGCCAGCAGCGACGATTCGGGCGGTTTCTTCGGGCCGTTCGGGCTTGTGGTCAATTGACAGATCGCGCGAGAAGATGTTGCCTTTGGGACCGCGGACTCCCATAACGCAGCGGGAATCTCCTACATGGGCACATGTCAGAACATTGGTCTCCAGCTGGTGGTGAACCACCGTGGCAGTCGTTCCAGAAAGATTCGCGTCGAATTCCACCTCGTGGTACTTGACCTTCTTGGCCAAGAGCTCATGCGTCCGAAGGAAGGCGTCAGCCAAGCACTTCTTGTCGTCAACTCCGTAAGCAGGATTACTGACGAAAATCTTGGGTAGATGCCTTTGGACGAAGTTGGAAACGTCGTGGCCACTGGGTCCGTGCCCATCAAAGACCCCGAACATGCGCCATTGATCATACTCGATAATGTAGAAATCGTCTTGGTTTGGTGATTCCGGTTTCATGCCCTTCTTGCATACGGTTCCCACTCCAATTTCTTGTAGTATACCTGGTACAAAAGGAATGTTGCACTTGACGTTTATCTCTTTATTGTCGAAGTTAAATTGCTTCTGAGTTACCATGCCTCCTATGGACAGTCTACGCCGCCTGGCAGGGGGGGAGGCTTCGGCTCCAGAGGCAACAGACCCTGAGGGTTTTCGCGATTGGGGAGATACTTGATTCTCGGCAGAGTTCAAGGAAATAGTTCCCCGTTGATGATCATCGGTATCTACAGCCCGGGAACCTGGTAGCACAGGGTCGCATTGGGCTAGTGACAGCCTTCGGCGAGCAGTTATGTTCCTAGACGGCGGAGTCGGCTCCTCCCTGGAGTCGGATTCCGCAACTTCGCTTGATGATGACTCTGATCGGTGTTGCTTGGTGGTCATCCTCTTCCGCCTCGATGAATTACAGTAATTACCCATTCAATTTCATGGATCCTTAGACTAATGGAAATGTCGAGTTTACCAATACAGTCAAGTCCACTCACGCTTAGTCCTAATCTAATGTTCGTGAATGACCGTTCATTACGGTGGTATCACGGAAACATCTTCTTCGTCATGATCGAGTAAAAATCCTCGAACGAGATTTCGCCCTTGCCGCTGCTGTCCGCTCGCTCGATCATCTCCTTCAACTCGTCATCACTCATGGTCTCTCCAAGCTCCTTGGCCACGCGTTGTAAGTTTCGGAGGGATATGCAGTTGGTCTTGTCGTCATCAAAGAGTGCAAAGATCTTCTGGATGCCTTCCCGGGAGTCCTTGTCGCCTAGCTTGGCGGTGATAGCCTCCAAAAACTCTTCAAAATCAATCGCTCCGCCTGATGCATGACGATCCAACTCGGCTATCATCTGGTATATTGTAGGGTTCTTGCTCTCAAACCCCAAACTCTGCATTGCCGCCTTAAGTTCCTTGG
>NW_027151592.1:0-2872 GCF_019968955.1 Porospora cf. gigantea A | reverse complement strand
TCAGAAAACAGTTCCAATCCCTATATGTCGTTAGACTCCATCGCGTTTTCTTGTTCCTACCAGGGGTAGTCGGTTTTCCACCGATCTCCTGGAGTTGGAGGCCCGCCAGATCCAAAATGAGTCCAAGATACCTCCCTTCGTTCATGTTCTGTATCGCCTTGTCTCTATAAAAAAGTCGTGTTCGACAATGCCCAGGTCTTTGTGACTGATAACTGCATTCCCTCTGTCGACTCCCACTCTTGGGTCTCGTCCAGAGCCCGCTGGACCTGCCGTGGGTCTCCCTGGATGGCGACGTCGTCTGAGTAGAGGGTCGGTAGGGCCCCTTGGGCAGCTATTCTGGTCGCCAAGGCGTCCATCACAAAGAGGAAGAGGACAGGGGATAAGCACCCTCTTTGAGGGACGCCCCTCGTAGTGCAGAATGGCGATGAGATTGTGTCCTATCTTGATCATGTTGCGTGTCGATGATAGTTTGAGAAGTATCGCCGATGTCAGTGATTGCCTCAGACCAACTCTTTTTAGGTAGGTGGCGATGTGATGTTTATCCACCGTGTCAAAAGCCGCAGTCAGATCGAGGCAGACCGTGTCGAGTCCCCGTCTGATCCCACCGTCCACCTGTTTCACCGCCGTCAGGATCCGCCTGCCCGGGATGTAGGCGAACTGAGCGGCATGGGGCTGGTACGCGCCCAGTAGGTACCTCAGTAGTGAGGCTTCTACTACATTGCGCACGTGCGAGAGGATCGACACTGGTCGGTAGGATGCCGGTTCTGAGGCTGCTTTCGCCGGCTTCAGAAGCGGCCTGACGATGGCCTCTGTCCACCTTTCGGGTAGAGTGCCCTCGCTGATGCTCCAGCGGAGCAGGCCTAAGATGATTCTTGCATGAGTCGATGGTGCCAGCTTGAGGAACTCCACCCTAATGGCGTCTGTTCCCACGGCTTTGTTCGTTGGGGCAGCTCTAATTGACTTTTCCAGGCTCTCCAGGAAGTCCTTAGGTAGGGGGTCATCGGTCGGTTCGGCTAGGCTAACTGCTACTGGTCCCGAGCGCAGCTGGAGGAATCGCCTAAAGTCGTCGGGCGCCAGGTGTTGCCCTAGTGCCGCCTTCTCAGCATGGGCGCCCGTCCAGCTTCTGATTCTTCTGGCTGTTTCCGCCGAGCTCAGAGGCTCCGCTCGCATTGTCTGTTCTCCCACCAGGCGCCTCCTTCGGCGCACTAGCGATCTGAGCTTGCGTCTGAACGACGTGGCAAGTGTCGCATCCCCACGCCTCAGCGCTCGCCTCTTGCATTCGGCTGTCTCCTCGATTTCTCTGTCCAGAGGGCTCCCCTTAGGGTAGGGGTACCGTGTCTTCCGTTGAAAGGGTTGCGTGACAAATCTCTCGTAGGCCTCGTAGGCATCATCGAGTGTGGTCTGTCTGTCCGTGATTCGCCTCTCAATCCTTTGGCCTTCGCGGTTGTACCAGTCTTTGGCTAGCTGGCATCTTCTTTTGTCGTTCAGGGTTGCCGTCTCTGGGAGAGATCGGCATCCCTCTACTACCGTGATGCAGAGAGGTCTGTGTCCATTCTCTTCCAGCATTTCCACGGGACGCACGTGCACCCCCCGACCATCGCAAGGTCAATCGTCGACTTTCCCGTCCTCGCCCCCACCTGTACGAAGGTGGGTTTTGGTGGGGTCACAATGGTCCATCCTTTCGCGGCCGCCCTTTTCGCTAGAAGCCTACCGCGCGGTTTGTCCACCGTGCACCAGTCTTTGTGTCTGCGTTGAAGTCCCCCACGAGTAGCCCCCTTCTGTAGGGCGATCTAGGAGTGCTGACATCGCGGACGCAGGAGTTTGAGGTGAAATGTACACCCCGCCTATGATCGTGTTGTCTATTTGGATGACGATCAGCTCCATAAGGTAGGTCCTTGTGTTTTCAGGTGAGGCATATTTAAGCAGTGGTAAATATTTGAGGTCTTGTCTAACCCAGCATAGGGTTCCCCCCCTCCTGGTGGAAGTCTCCTGAATCCATATTTGGTGGAATCCTCTCGGAGGTTGAATCGTAGTTTGTCTACATTCGAAGAGGAGTGCGACGTCCGGGCCGCACTCTCCCATTAGCTCTTCTACCTTCGCGCGACTGGTCTGGAGATCGTCCACATTCCAGTATAAGATATTCAAGTCTTTTAGTTCATCGGTGCTCTACGGTGTTTGGGTTCATGCGTAGGTCCAGTAGTGGTTGGAGCAGGGGTGCTCTCGATCGTGCTGTCCCAGATTGGTCCAGCAGTGGTAGGAGCAGAGGTGCTCACAGTCGTGCTGTCGTCAGTGACCGGTCCAGCAGTGATGGGAGCCGAGGCGCTCTCGATCGTGCTGCCACCTGTGACGGGTTCCGCAGTGGTAGGAGCCGAGGTGCGAATTGGTCCAGCGGTAGTCGGAGCAGAGGTGCTCTCTCTCTTGCTGTCCGAAATCGGTCCAGCCGTGGTAGGAGCAGAGGCGCTCTCTCTCGTGCTGTCAGAAATCGGTCCAGCAATGGTAGGAGCTGAGGTGCTTTCGCTCGTGCTGTCAGAAATTGGTCCAGCAGTGGTCGGAGCAGAGGTGCTCACGGTCGTGCTGTCAGGAATCGGTCCAGCAGTGGTCGGAGCAGAGGTGCTCACGAGCATGTTGTCCGAACTACGTCCAGCTGTGGTGGGAGCAGAGGTGATCACGGTCATGCTATCAGAAATCGGTCCAGCCGTGGTCGGAGCAGAGGTGCTTTCGCTCGTGCTGTCAGAAATTGGTCCAGCAGTCGTAGGAACAGAGGTGCTTCAAATTTTGGAGGCACCCGCAAAAAGTGCCAGATGATTCATGGTCCTGGAAACCAGTGCAGAGTCTTAGGAAATCGCATCATAAAGGTGCTTAAACCGTACAA
>NW_027151591.1:0-2874 GCF_019968955.1 Porospora cf. gigantea A | reverse complement strand
GGTCCCCAAGAATGGCAATGTTCTCCTGTTGGCAGGAGTGGGCGAACACCACAGGCAGTAGCCCTAGAATGAGTTTCATAGCGATAGAATGTATTTTCTCAAGGTGCTCCAAGGCCACCGTGGGGCCATCACGATTGTTGATCAACGTCGTTTGTGCGGAGCCATATGTCACTGTATCGGTTGCTCCGCCCTTCACATGTGCTGCGTTGTGTGATGGGAAAGCAATTGCGGTATGAATGAAGGTTCTATTACGGATTTCCAGTGATGAGCATCACCCAGCTAGGAGGCGGACAAGTGCGGATCGATGTGGACCCAACGAAAATGAGAGACATGGAGCAGAACGTTCGGAACTTGTCTGAGACGACAAGCAAAATACGGTCCAAGCTCTTGGTACAGAAGGCTGAGCGGGCCAGAGCCATGGCCAGCATTGAAGCAATCGAAAGCTCCCCAGCAGAGGCTAGGACATTCCTACAAGTAGGGCGAGGGTGAGTGTGGCCAAGTTTATTGTCATACAGGTTTGTGTTGGATGATCGGGCTAACCTTCTTGAGAAGGCTCGTACTACTGTCACGTCAACTGAGGGGGAGATTCCCAAGCTTGAGAAGCTTGTCGGTCACGTGGGAGAAAAGCTTACAAAAGCCACGAATGAGTTTAGACAAGCAGAAGTTAACATGTATATTGCGATGAAGATGTCGGCACAGAAGCAGTGATGATTAACTCGCATGAACACTAGACGATCCCAGCTTCGAGACAAAACGGACGGGGTAAACACGCATTTAAGTGCATGGGGCAGTGGTAATGGGCAAGCACACTAAGAAAGTCGGTATCGTCGGCAAGTACGGGACGCGCTACGGTTCTTCGCTCCGAAAGCAGGCCAAGAAGTTCGAGGTCCTATCCCACTCGAGGTTCTGCTGCCCTTTCTGTGGCAAGCTCAGTGCCAAGCGCGAGGCCGTTGGCATCTGGAAGTGCAAGGCTTGCAAGAAGACCATGGCGGGAGGTGCGTGGCAGATGACTACGAACGCCTGTGTGACCGCCAGATCGACCGTTGGCCGTCTTCGAAAGATGCTCGAGAGCGAGGATGCGTAGATGACAGTGTACCCAATGCTAACCATCACCTGAGTGTTCCCCTTGCTGTCTTCATAATCAGTACTACCTTTAGGGTATCTGACTAGAAAAACACATTTTTTCCTCGTTACAATGTCCGCTCATCTCAACCTGAACGCTGTGGGATCCCACACCACGACCGCCATGGGAGTCGCCATGCCACTGCTTAGCCGTGCTGCCCCTGTTAAGATCACTGACCTCCTCCGTTCGGAGACTACCTCGTCCACATCAGCCGGCTCCAAGAGCTACTATTCGAGCTCTTACGCAACTGAGTCCGGGAGTCAGAGCTATCACTCTGCTCGGCCTGGGCGACGTGGACTGAGCCGGAAGGCAAAACGCCACCAGACTCAGCAGAGTCAGATCAAGCCCGCTTTCAAGAACCGTGAGCAGTTTCGCAGTGCACTTCAGGCTGACTCAAAGAATACGAACGACAAGCAACTCAGGCGCGCGGGAAAGCAGCTTAACAAGATTCGTCAAGCCCTGATCAAGGACCAAGCAGCCATCACAGAGCTGCTACAGGAACGTCAGGTGACTTCCCAGTACGTGACTACGGTAGCCCCTACAGTTGCCACTCATGGAATTCCCGCCATGAACATCACCCAAGGCGAGGTGCAGGCCGTACAGATGATGCCTCAGGCCCAATCAGTTTTTCAGCTGCAAGGCGAACCTCAGGCTAAAATCTACCAACAGGTGCAGGTCCAGCCCACCCAGGTGCAGGTCCAGCCCACCCAGGTGCAGGTACAGCCAGTGCAATGTGAGACCCAAGTTTTCCAACAGGTGCAGGTCCAGCCCACGCATGTGCAGGTCCAGCCCACGCATGTGCAGGTCCAACCCACGCAAGTGCAGGTCCAGCCCACGCAGGTGCAGGTCCAGCCCACGCAGGTCCAGGCTGTGGCCTTCCAGGCCATCACTCAAGCGCCAGTACCTACACAATCCGCGGTATACCAGCTTAGGCAACCCGTCGTACAGCAGGAGGCCGTAATGGTATCTCCGGTTGAAATTCAAGCGGAGGCTGTCCAGCCGACGACCTACCATGTCGCCGTGGAGGAGGCCGCTCAACCGACACAAGTGTATTTCCCTACCCTTCCCGCTGTCACATCTGTTGCCGCCGCCCTTACAGCCGTCTCTGCGCAGCCCACCCAACAGACCGCTGTGGAAATTCCCCCAGTAGTGCAGGCATCCATCCGTCCTTTGCAAGCTAATCAGCTCCAGATGGCGCCAATCATGTTGGTGGCCGCGCAGCCCGAGATCATCCAGAGCCCGCAGAGCATCCAGAACATGCCTTTCTACTTCCGCTTGAACATTACCGACGAGGCCGGTTCAGTCCGCTCTCTGCAGCTAGGCAGCGCCAACGACAACGTGAAGCATCTTCAGAACTGGTGCGCTCGTCACATGCGCACTATCCAAAAGCTGCTGAAGCGTGCTGAGGAGGGCTGCTACCGATCTTACCAGGGAGGAGCTGTTGATGCTGGCGCTAAAGTGTCCATGACATCTCAATCGAGTTCCGCTCAGACCAGCGCAAGCACGTCCGGTAGCGGTTCTTCCTCCTACACCACGTCTGGTTAATCTAGTGACTCCGGTGTTTTAGCGCTTAATTTTCGTTTCGTTTACATTATTTTTCATTTGCGCTTAATTTTCGCCACGTCAAGTTCGTCGCTGATGTTCTCGTTTACGAGATTCATCATCTAAACAGTTGGTAGTCACATATCATGCGGAGGTTGGCCAATACTAAGCCCCATTCTGCACACCTCGAAAGTGTAGCGATATTCCTA
>NW_027151590.1:0-23196 GCF_019968955.1 Porospora cf. gigantea A | reverse complement strand
CTTCGAAATCGCCTCCGGAGTTCCGTGGTTCCTTCTACACACGGAAAATCAGGTCTATGGAGTGGCCGATATACAAGTGGACGCCCGATGGTCGCTATGCGTTCTTCAACGAAGCCAACAAAATAGTCTTGGTGGCCGGGCGAAAGCTGCTCGAGCCTGCGTTGATGGACATTGAAGAGAGCCGCGTGTCCTCGTTCAGCGTGAATGACAGCTGCACGGATGAGACTAAATCTGCCGTCGCCATCTTTAAGGCGTATAGTCCTGAGGAGCAAATCATGGCTTCCGCAGTTCTCATTCAGGTGGACCTGCAGCGGAAGCGTATGCGGCGTGTGGAACAGAACTTGGGCCGTGCCGACGAGTGCACCTTCCAGTGGAATCGCGATCGGTTGCTCTTGACAACCACGAAGCTGGTGGATGAAAAAGGCGAGAACTACGGCTCGGTGACTGACTGCTTCTTGATGACAATGACGAGCTTTCAACAGGTCAACACGCGCATCGTACAGGATGCCGTGTGGAACCCTGTCAAAGACGAAATCGTGTTGATTGAGGGTAAGGCTCCCTGCAAAGTGACGATGCTGCGGGGATCTGATCTGAGCGTGATGCACTCATTTCCAAGCGGCTACCGCAACACGGTGAAGTGGAACCACCAGGGCAACATGCTAGCGATAGGCGGGTTCGGCAACATGGCTGGGGATCTCTCCCTTTGGTACACCGGGGGGCCTACCCCCGTGAGAGTGGCCGAGTGGCGTGAGGAATGTGCCGTCGTGTGTGAGTGGAGTCCTTGTGACACCTACCTCGTGACGGCAAGCACCTTCCCACGTATGAAGGTGGACAACTTCATGCGACTGTACAACTACGAGGGCCATCTTTTAGTGTCTAAGTTATTAGATGAGCTTTGCGAGGTCGTGTGGACCAAAGGATCAGGGACTTACCCTCCTCTGACTCCGCCTGAGGTGAACCAGGCGAAGCAACCTGTGGAGCGCCAACTATTTAAGCGTCGTGAGAACGTGCGCGAGCTGGATGCTCGACTTACCACTCCCGCAACGCGCTACCCGAAGGCGAAACCCAAAACTGCCGTGACCAGCGCCAGCCAACCGACCTTCACTCGTATGGGCGGCGAGACTAAGAAGACGACCAGCGGCAGCGACGAGGACGCGATTGAAAGACCCAAACCGAAAGCTAAGGGCAAAGCCAAAGCGAAGACTAAAGCAAGAGGCAAAGAGCCCGCCAAGAAGCCAGATGAAATCCACGTGAAGACCATGGGAGAAATCAACTCTGAGAAGCCGGAGCTGGACTCTTCACCGCAGTCCCCGCCTTCGGAGCGCGAGTTCCCTCCGTTGCCTGAGAAGCACCCGGCGACGATATCCCCTTGGGCCGCTCAATTGGCCGATGGGAAGTCCACTGACGTCGCCGAAGCTCTGCGCAAAATGGCCTCCCTGTTTGAGACCCTGCAAACGCGGCCTCCGGGGCTACCTGGGCAGCTGGGGACACAGAGTCAATGCTTGGCGCAGCGCGCTCCAGCTATGCCGCAGGCTATTCAACAGGTCATCCCGCAGGTTATGCCACAGGCAAGCAATCCCAGTTGTTGGCAGAAACCAAGCTACAGTATGAGCAGTCTTATGAACCCCGTGTCTTCCGGCCCTTACGCTCAAAGGGCTCCATCGCAGCCACAGGAAGGCGATCTAAGGGACAGGCTATTGCGAATGATGCAGAGACCTGATTTGCAGCACTCTGACATGCGATCCGAGGACCGAAACCCTGCCGACCTGTTCTCCCGACGACAGACCGACGACAGCTACGCCCAACAGTCCGAAATGGCGCGACAAGCTCTCCACTTTGAGCAGCTGCGAGCTCGGGAACGACTATTATCTATGCAACAAGAGCCCCTCAAGCACGCCATGTCGGCGCCTGCCCAATTCCCCTCGATGCAAGAACGAGTGTTGCAGGAGGCGCGACGGATGCACCGACTCGAGATGCAGCAACAGCAACAACAGCAGCAACAGCAGGATATACAGCAGCTGATCGGCGGTAGGCGAGAGGACCAGCTGGACCTGGCTCAGATGGAGACATTGATGAGATTGGTGGCTAAACGCCATCCTTCGTGAGTCGTTAGGAAAAAATTCTGACCTTAAGCGCTAGCATTTCTGTATTTCTATGGAAGAACAGGCTACGGCTCTCTTCGCTGACGCCGATGCTGTGAACTTAGACTTGGGACTCGACTCTGTGGCGTCGTCAGTTGATATCGATCCATTCGACTTCGTGCCGGACTCAGACAACGACGGCTTGACTCCACGTCAGCCGCTGTCATTCGATGACGGTCGCCAAGCCAGCTTCGAATGGCAAGCTTACAAACCACAACGAGCACGCGTCCTGACGTCCAGCACTCTGCAGTTGGAAAGTCACAGCCACCTGGACGTCTGGCAGCTGATGTCCAACGGCAACCAAGAGGCGCTGGTGGACACTCGGATATCCACTCAGTCCTTAGGCCGCCTCCCAGCGCCGCCAGTGAAGACGGTAATTCCACGCATACTAATGCTGACTCGCGAGGCTTATCGCCCACTGGACGACGCCAGCATGGTCGGCAAGGGCGGCCTGTCCTTCATCACCAAGAGCCTGACCTCGAAAAAGTGAGCGGCAGCGGCGCATCAAACAGAATCCCTCTTGTGCCGCCAGCGACGGGACTGGCCCTCTGCGGCGTGCACCCCGTCCACGACTTCATAGGGATTGTGTCCTTGTCTCTGGAGGTGAGACAGCAGCCGAGGGTTCAATCAGCTTCTGGTGTGTCGTGCCTCGACGTTTTTGGAATTAGGACGGGTGTCTTTGCCCACAAAGCCCGCGGTCCTCCGGTGGCATCCCACTAGCCTCGTGCTGGCGGTTGCTACCGCGACTGCGGACAAAACCACTGTGGATCTCTATGGACTTTGCGGCCACCAGCCTTCTGTGGTGTTAACTATACCCCACGAGGGTGATGCATCGGAGCTTGTTTGGGTGCGGGACGTCCTCTTTATTTGCGACGCAAATTCTCCCATGCTAACACCATACCGGGTCATATTCAACCGTTGCAGCAGTCTGGAGGAAGCTAATGTCGCCGAACAGCTTTCATCGGAGGAATCTGTCGTCGGGTTCGAGACATTGGCTGCGTGGCGTCCTCTGAAAACTATGAAGACCGACACCCCTATTCGAGTTCGGAAGGCCGCTGTCTCCACAGAAGGCACATTTCTGGCTACAGCACTGGTGTGTCTGGAGGAAGATATAGTGCAACGTATGATCACCTCAGTTGTGCACCTGGCCTGTGTCAGCACGTGTAGCCCCACAGGAAATATGCTGATCTCGACGACCGAGTGCCCGCGCAGCTTGCTGCGCGACCGTGTTCGTCAACGGGGAAACGAATCCACCTGCGCAGCGTGTCGTTTGCCGTTCCTGCGCCATCGACGGGGCCGAGACGAACCGGTCATGTGGAATGATGTCCGGTCTGAATCGTCAGGCGACGTCTCCGGTAACGAGGCCTTGCAGTGCTTCGACGCTGGCAGCCTTGATGGACGGTTCAGGTACCTGGAACTCCTCCACCCGTCCCCGGTGGTATCCTTTTCCTGGCTCCCCTCTATAGGGGAGCAAACGTGCTCCAGACTCGCCGTTCATACATTGGACAGCGTGATTACTGTTTGGCGGGAATCGCTCAGGAATCAGACGCTGGCATTCTTCCCAGTTGTTCGCTTACCGTGGGCGTGAGCTGTGCTTCTAATACAGCCTAACATTTATGGTGAAATCTGTGACCGACTCCTGGATGAACTTCCACATTACCCACTGGGACACTGACATCCCAGGAAAGGTGCCCTCCGCCGTCGAGGACTCTAAGGTCCTAGGTACCATCTGTTCCAGCGACAGCTCGATCGCTGTTCTTCGCGAATGTGCAGGTCCGCATCCCAATTCCACCACTCTGCAACAAAGTCCTCTCACAAGCTCCTTCGATATTCCTCTGGAGCCTACAACACACTCGTCGTGTAGCTTAAGTGAGTTCCCAAAACGAACCCCATACAGGTCCTGTGGTGATGGATGCCTTCTCCGGACATTGCCATTTTCTATTCGCGACGGGCTCCATCACTGCGGAGCAGAACGGAGGTCTGTACTGCATCGCCGTGAAAGACTTGGATGACGTGCCACGCAGGGCGCCAGTGGCGAAGGTGCTGCTGACGCCTGCGCACCTTCCCATCGAGTCGGGCGTCAGTCATGCGCTCTTCGCCAGGCGAATCGCGTTAACCATGTGGCCGCATGAGCTGTTTTCTCCAGGTATGCCGCCTGAAGAGTGTCGCTCTGTCTTGGGTGCACGCATCAGCAACGAGGATGTGGTGTTGCCGCCATGTGAGGTGGTGCTGCGCTCGAGACACAACGAGATTTTAGGATTCAGAATAGTTCCGACATTCGATAACGCCGACGAAACATTCGGAGTTCGATATCGAGTCACGTTTCTAGGCGCCTGTCGAGGCCCCAGCTTCGAAACCTGGCACCAATTAGAGCACGTATGCTGGCCTTCCGACCTCGTTGCGAGTGGCGTGGTGGCTAGGCAGGTGCAAATCCACAAGCACGTCAGAAAGAGCTTCGTAAAACAATTGCTTTGTACTCGCGACGGACAGAGGATCGTGTTGGAAAGCTCCGGCATGGCCACGATTACGACGCCGAGATTGTCAATATCCCTGTCGCACATATCACGAGGAAAGTACACGCCTGGAATCAATGCGCTATCGCAGTTAGCCCTCCTCCCCATTCGCGAGCCCAGAGTCATAGTGGGGGTCACCAAGGAGGAGAAGATCGTATTCTATCAGATTGACGACTGGAAGGTGCATTACTTGCCCGTCGTTGCGGAGGAATCGCTGCCTCTGAGTTTGCTGCAAGTTCTGGAAGCCAAGGCTCCCGAGGCCTCATTCAATGTGACCATCTTGGACCTCAAAACTGCGAGGCTCGTCGAGCCTCAACGGGTGCTGGTGGTCGTGCAGCTTCTGCTGCAATCGAAGACGTCCGCAGTGCAGGACACGCACCTTGTCGGCGTGAAGGTGGGTGTGAACGCTCGAAAGGTGAGTCTGAAGGTCGCGTTCGATTTCTTCTACAAGATGACCGCGTTCGGACCTGGCCTGGTCGTGTCCAGTTCGCTTGAGATGCTGACGCATTACAAGGTCAATTTCGATGAAGGCATCAGCTCGCTCGTCGCGATATGCAATCATGACGAACCAGACCCCCTGGACCAAATTACCACCTGCTCCTTCGCCCTCAGTCATGGCGTCGGCTCTCACACGATCCTGGCGACGAGCCCTGTACTGTCCTTCTCGGAGCTCACCCGACCCCATGTCGGCTTGTACGCTGTGGAGTTGGACTACCGTAACGAGATCGCAGCGTTCGATCTTGGGAAGCACAATGTTTTGGCCTTGGGAATCTCATCGCAAACGCTTCTTGTCTTGACCACGAAGCTTCACATCCTTCTCGTGCCTCTTTCGGGCGTGGGGATGCAGTTCACGACGCTGTGCGCCACAGCGAGAATCGAGATAGGGAGGCCGTTTCGTCGTTGGGCGGAGACCAGAGGTGCGTCCACGGTCGTCGACGAGCCGAAACGTATCAAACTCCTTCAGAAGTTAAAGAGCAAAGTGCGAAGGGGATCCACCATGGATGAGCAACGTCCCGGAACGTTCCTCCAACGTCTATACAATATCTACAAGGCGTTCAAGGTTGGGGGCGTTAACGTTTCCCACCGACACAACAGCTTCCTCATCCAACTGCATCATGGACTCGGAGCTCCAGCGGATCGTACCGTGTGCGACGCGCGGTGTGCCGTTCTGATCACAACGAACCGAATGCCCAGCAAGCATTGGACCTCTCTAAATGTGGAGACTACAGGTCGAGAGACGCATGGATGGCTGTCAGGGATCAGAGCTGGGCTTCTGATCGGCGACGACGCCTTCGCTGCCTACACGCTCTCGGAATCGGCTCTACTCGCGACGGTCGACGGCCAGATTACCGAGTTTCAACGCGCAGTCGGAAAGGAACGTCATCTGATGTGCACTGCTGAGAACCTGTTGGACCTTCTTCACTCCCGAAGAATGCACCTTTTGCGGGAGCTGCTGCTTCGTACCGGACAGGTGTTTGCTGCCTTTTCGAGAGAGAAGTCCAAGGCCCATCAAGCTCTCGAGGCGTCGTTGTTCCCAAGTAAGGACTACGGAATTCTCAACCTCCTTCAGGATCCGTTCCTGGGGCTGTCATTCGAGTCGAAAACCCAACCGTCCAGTATTAGAACTGAAGCCTATGTTCCCGACGTCCACCGCGACCCCGTCTCGTCTTCTGTAACCCATCCAGCGACGCCTGCAGGAGCTAAAAATGGAGACATGGATTTCGACAGCGACGCTTTCGATGTGGATTTGTTCGGATCTAGTTCCTCGTCTGACGACAAAGAGACGACGGCACTGGAAAAGGAGTTTACCGCACTTGCTGAACACAGCAGCGAACCTCCTGATGGCCTCATCTCCGATGACCTCCTTAAGTACCTGCTGCTTTGCTGTGATGCGTTTTCTGAAGGCCTTCCGGACTTCTTGGATGCCTCCGAGATGCAACGGTTGAAGTTCTTTTTGAGCTCGTTCAGTAAGATCCCACAGCTGCGTCTCCAAGCTTCCTGTCTGCTGCTGGAGGACTGGCAGGTAGAAGCGCACTACCGCGGAGGTCTCGCCACCTCTGGTCACACATTGGACGATCCGCCTTCAACAACAGCTGACTACGCCCTAGGCGACCCGTCACTGCAGGTAGAGCCCGTGTCGCTGACAGCGCTTCTCTCTAGCTACGTGAACCGGGACCAGGAGAGCTTTCTGTTATCAGAAGCGCTCAGCATCGCTCGAGCCGTTGGAGGCGGGAAACTGCAATGGCGCATTCTGGGAAGCCTGGGAATCGCTGTGTGGCTGGAGTCTCCAGCGGCTTTGGACAGTCTACTTGACGACCTGACCAAGGATGCGTTTAAACATCGCCGGTACCCTGACGACGTCGCCTTCTGGCACTGCCTGCGCAATAAGCCGGTTGCCTTGTCTTTGCTCTATCGGAAGGATGACAGGACGAGAGTGGCTGAATTATTCGCTGATACGGACCTCCAGTCTGACAAAGGTCGCGCCGTGATGATTCGCAATGGCTTCCAGCTTCTCTCGAAGAAACGCCATCTCTACGCTGCAGGCTGCTTTCTCCTCGCACACGCCTGGTCCGAGGCCTTTGATGCTATCATTCGTCAAGTGGGAGACTTCCACTTAGGCATCTTGGTGGCTAGGGTCTTGGACAACAGGCACGTCACGCCACCGGAAGATTCATCCTTCCTACACTGGTTGACGAGGAAGTGGTTGAACCAGGAGAGTCCTGCAGCACTCTGGTTGTTATGGAGCCTGTCAAGAGATCACCTCAAGGCCGCCCTTACTATAGTGGTGCCACCTGAGGGGCCCGGAGATACAGAGTGGAGGCCGCTGTCGGCGACAGGGAACCTGGACTTGGGCACGACGACTCCTCTGCTCTACGCTGAGCTTAGAAAGAAGAACCAGCTGCTACTCGCCCAGCAGCTCTCAGGAATTGGTCACGTCGGCGTTGATGTCAAGGACAAGGCCATGTACGAGGAGGCCATACACGATCCGACAGACACCCACTTCCAGCGGTACCACCTCGGAGACGTCCGAATCAGTCCTCTGGACCTTTACGAGATGTCACAGCTAGCAGGACAGGGGCAAGACGAGCTGACTACGCGTAAGCTGAAGGCTTCATTGATCGCCCCTAACCTGCGGAGCAGTGGAGAGGACCTCCTGCAGATGGAAATTCTTTCATGCCTTGACAAGCCGGCTGCCGTAGAGACGGTATCTCGATATTTGTTCCAACTGGTTTCCCCTCCTCCAGAAGCAGTGCACCTCGCCATTCTTGGGTACGCGGCGTATCTAGCTTCTCCCCTCCTGCACTCAGAGGTCCAACTCCCAGCTGCGCCTAGCACTCTTCACTGTCTCATTGCCAGCCACCCCGACAAACTCTTTCATCGTTTGAAGACCGAAATCATCAGTCCCCTCGAGCAGGTGATCGTCGACCCCTCAATGCCTGTCCATTGGATCTCCACAGGCCGTGTGTTGGCAGGCAGTCCCTACTGGCGTAGGCTGCTTGGCCTCCTCTTGTTAGAGCAGTGTATGGAGAGCTACTTTCGAGAGAGTTTCCGAGCGTGCGACTTCAGCACCAGCCTTGTGTGTTTCAGAATACGGTGCTTCTCCCTGTTGCGCTTCTACTTGGAGGTCCTTTGCGACGTGTGCCCCGAACTTCCCACGAGACTTGCGTCTGAACCGCCGCCCTTGTCGTTGTTCTCGCATCTCTTCTCTCCGGGATTGCTCTCGGCCTTCGAGTCGCTCAGGGGTCCTGTAGCCCTGCAGAACATCTGCCTACTGCAGCCTCGCTTGTTTTTGGAGGAAGTGAAGCCTGTTTCTGCCGAAGTACACATGTCCCCTTGTCTAATAGACTTGAAACCCCCAGTTCTCTACAACTTTACCCCAAGAACCTTCCGAGTGCTAGAGGCGGCCAGGTTCCCTGAACACCTGTCAAAGGCGTTGGGCTTTTGCCAAGGCATCCTCCTAGTAAACACGGCTACCGGCCTCATGGAAATATCCGCCTCCAGACTGAAGGAAGACTACGTGACCGGACACGGCCCCGTGTGTGATCCGGGTACCCTGCTGGTCTCTCTAAAACTGCAGCAGAAGTCTATCGTTGGCTCTCTTCCCGTCACGGTCTCCGCTGACACGGTTCAGCCCGCTACCTCCATCACGGAGCTCCACGAGGAGTACTGCGACTTAGCCGCTCACCTTCTGGCCAGGGGACTATTTCCACAGCCGCTAGGCGGCGTTGACTCCTCATTGGGAATCGGTCTGCGGCTTCCATATGGACCTGTCAGCCTCTGGTTGAAGTTTGAGCTGTCAGAGGCCATGCGATCGTCCAATTCGCTGCTCAGTTCGCTCTCAACCTCTCTGGCCAAGTCCCAGATCCACGCCAGCCACGGCACGGTCCTCTTACACGGCCAGTACCCTCTGCTCTTCCTGGGTCTGCAAACACCTGTAGAGACAGAAACGGAATGGCTCACCGTGGCCGTGTATCACTACCAGAAAAGAAAGCTGGAGGAGAGATCGTGCCTTGGGTACTTTGGCCTGCCTAAGAGCGGACACGACTCGCCTGACAAGGTGACCAGTATGAATCTCCTACAAGGAGGGCACCGCATCCTGGTGGCGTGCGCCTCGGGTCTGGTGGCTCTGTACCAGATTTCATTCTGCGAGAAGGGCTCGCATCTTCCGTTCATCACCTTTCGACCTCATCTCTTTGGGTTGTCTGCTGTCGTGGTGGATTCTGGACCTGCTCTAATAATTGCAACGGGCGGAAGAGGCATGTGCTCTGTAGGAGTTGAACGTCTGGCCGCAACCATGCGAGCAAAGGGCGATCCGAAGCCCGAAATCGACCGAGTGTCCACCGCGCTGGAGTCGGACGTGCCCCTCACATGCCTCTGGCAGTGGCGGCAGTCGACACACTCAGTGGAGCCGCTACTGGTGGACATTGGGTTGTCCCGCCATGCGGAGGTTCGCCGAATTGTACTGGATTCCGTAACACAGAAGCTCTTCGTATGTCTGTCCACGGGTGCTCCTCGTGTGATCGACATCCCCAACAGAACTTGCTCGGATCTACTACAAAATGTGAGTCATGCCTTGATATCAACACAGATGGACGCTACAATAAGTTGGGTGGACATGTGCCTTCTCAAGGATAACCTAGTCCTGCTCTCGACTACTTGTCGTGTGATTGTCATCAGCACCATCACCGAGACCATCGTGGCGGACGTCCTGGCTTCCTCTTTGGCCGAGACTCCTACGCTGGGGTCACTTATGCAGTCAGCTTTCAGCATTCACAAGACCTCTCACGAGGCCCTCGGTATCGTTCCCGTGGCAGACGGCGTCATCGTGCTGCTCCGTCATGGCGTGGTCAAGATGCGCTTGTGAAGTGATGTGGTAACTTGAATGTGTGTTCGGTGGTGCCTTCCGAAGATGCAGCGTGTATTTCGAATTTCTTGTGTGCATCAAAGAGAATGCGGCCAACCAAGACGCAATTCCACGATGCCGAAAGACGTCAGGTCCTTCCTGAGTGCTTTGTAGCGCCTCGCAATGTCTTCGAGCGGTTAACTGACCACAAATTTTATACCGGCACCCACAAGGCACGTTTTGACGAGTTTGGCAACGGACGAGGCTTGGCCGGCAGGGATGATGTGTTCCTCTTCGATGGGATGACGGAGTCGCCTTCAAGAACACATGAAGTATATTCATCTGTCATTCGGAAACCTCGAAGACCAGTTGTCGAGCCGCATACCCTCGGTGTGCAGCGATTCGGAGTGCAGGCCATCACGCCCCGGCTTATATGGCTGTTTCGAAATGGAGATCTATACCACGACGGCAGCCCGTTGTTTCTGAAGGCTCACATCAAGAATCTGAGCCAGTTAAGCTTCGCCGCAAGCTCGGTGACGAAGCCTATCATGGGGCCCGTTCGAAAATTCTACGACCAGGCACTGTGCGAAGTCACTCATCTGGAGGATCTGGTAGATGGAGGAAAGTACCTCGTCACGTCGGGAGAGCCACCGGCACCATGTGCGCGGCTGCAGAAGTTTCTGAGTCCCTTTGTGGTTCAGCGATGAAAATCCCCTGTGATTTGTGAAATCTCTTCATTTGATGAATGATTGGGTGCATGCCGGCATTACTTTCGTCGAAGCCGTCCTACCACTAGTCTCCACATCCGCTCTGGAGGAGGAACTCAAACGAAGATATTGCGCCAGAGACTTGCTTCCCCTGTGGAACGAAAGGGTGACGGCAGCTCGATTCGACCACATCGGTGTCTCCGACCCGTCCGTGCTTATTCGCCACGAGAGCCGCAACGCGGTCCTCATGTGGAGTCTCGACGGCATTGGCTGTGGTTCCTTGGTGCTGTTCGATGGCAGCTCTGAGGAAGGCGTACGTTTAGGGCTTGAGGCGCTGGAGAACGCTGACAGGCTGCTAGGAGCCGGGCGAACCCTGATGTTCCCTGTCCTCTATCTGGATTCTCACGAAGCCATCATCCCGCCGCTTCCACCTTCGTCCACAATACCATCGAACTATCTGCTACTTTGGGTCGAGGACGGACAACTAGCCAGTTTCCCGGTTTCCCACGCATTTGTGTGCAACCCGCAGACGCCGCCGGTGGATGTGACACTTCTCCTTGCCCTCGCTCTCAAATGGAACACAGAGCAGCGTTCCATGTCCGACATGCCGCAGCGGGGCGACAGCTACACCTCCGCCATCTACGCATGCAGCGACGTCCAGCCGGTCAACGCAGCCTACCACAAGGACACCCTCGCTGTGACGTTCCAATGTGGGGTTAGGGTTTCTGTCGTGGCTGACACTGCCCTGGACCTATGGAAGCTGAAGGTGCTGTTCCGGTTTCTGGCGGTCTCTCTGAAGTTGACTTCACACGCGCCTCAAGTTAAGTGCGTCGTCTGCGAGACCTGCATCGGTCTGTGTCCCTCGCTTGGCCTGAGTCTCTGCCCCCGGCACGGCTACAACGTAGGATGCATGAGAGACGGTGTGTTGGGCCTGGTGGCTATCCAAGATCACCGAGAAGCTTTGTGGCGCTCGCAACAGACAGGGGTGTACCTTCAAGCTCACGGCGCATATATTCGCGAGGGCCAGGACAGTGTATCAGTGTTCCAGGCTGGCTTGGCGGTGCATGTCCTGGATCGGTGGACCTTCGAGTCCACGCTGGGCTGTTCGTACGCTGTGGTTCAGGCTGCACTAACTATGGTCTGCCACCTGAATCGGATCGTGTCCCCACACAGTCTCCCACATGAAGACGATTTGGTGAAGTGGCCTTGTGATGAGATTTGGAACTCGGTCGAAAAGTTCAAACCCTTTATGGTTGAAGGAAACACTCAGGTACACCCGATCACCGTCCAGCCAGGGATGGCATATTCCATTTTGAAAGATGATGAGTTCTACGACGCACCAGAGATTTCGGAACCCGAACCGTTTTTATCGTTCGTGCAGAAGATCCCGTACTGGGAGGAGTTTCGAGCTGTGGTTCAGCATGATGTCTCTCGGGAGGGGGCCGAGGTCGAAATCCACATTCGTGGATTGGTGTGCCGGAAGATCTTTCCAACGATTCCGGAAGCGGAACAATACACGGCTAATCAACGTCGTATGGCTGAACCCCGCCGAAAAAGGCGCAAGATGGAGTCCGACGAGAACGTCGATGCGAGGACTGAGGCCATTCTGGCGCTTGTGCCAGAACCCACACCGCTCAAGACAGACGTGGCTGACTTTGTCTCCCGACACATGACCGTTCGCGATGCCGCAGTCACTGTGTACGTCTCCCTTGCCGACCCCGCGAACCCCGACAGCAGAACTCTGGCTACCCACCTGCAGTTCTCGCGCTACGAGCAACTCTATGCCGGAGACGTGGAGGAGTTGGTGGCATCGGAGGCTAAGTGCTTCGTGTGTGTGCTGTTCCTCATTGACAAGCTGCCCATCGCAGTCGATGTGCTCAAGCTGGTCATTCAAAGAGTCAAAGCGTTAGGAAAAGTAGCATCCCCCAGGTTGCTACCAAGCACCGATCTGGACCTCGCACGAATAGCTCTGGAGGACGATGGAGTGGCTTCCAAACTCGTAATGGTCAAGGCTCGATATGTGGCTCTTCGCAAGGCAGAGACGATTTCAAAAGAGAAACTGCTCACAATCGTCGACGCTGTCGTTCAATGCATCGTAACAGCCTCGAAGCAAAGTTAAATGGCAACCACAAAGCTCAAATCGGAATCGCTGGCTGGCGCTGTACCCCAGGTGCTGTCCGCCTTCCAGATTCTGAAATCGATAGGATCCTCGTCCAGCGGATCAGCTGTGCTGGCGCTTTCAATTGCCTCGGCAGAAGTGCTGAATCGATGAGAGTTCGACCCTATGTCCACTTCGGGCTGCTTCTCTGCTGCCGGTCTACGGTGTTGATACGACGAATGCTTGTCAGCACGCTTGTTCTGTCAAGAGATCCGCTGGAGCTCACCTTTAACACCATATCACGTTTGGGTGAACAGAATAATTGTTAGGGTTATTCGGACTTTTGTGCTTCGCGAGCCAGCCTTTGGTTCACTGCACGCTTGGTTAAGGTGTTCTGCACTTCATAGTGCGTATGTGCGGGTCCTGCTCGTATTCGGGATTCCGGTGCCTCGCGTCTGGCGATAACGATGGCGTCGAGCGCTACGTCGACTCGGTCACAGAGGTGGGTACGAGGTGTTATGGAGGCGGACTGAACGTCGATGCTGCGTTCACCTTCGATTTCGACGGCTTTCGTTGTCTTGACTCCAATTGATTCCGCATGTAGGTAGTCCAGGTAAAGTTGAAGCATGTACTGTGTTGTATGGATTACCAGCCTCACAATTAGTTGCCTCCCTTTTGCAACACTGTTGGTCAAAGACTGCTTCAGACACACCAATTCCTGCGCGACCACGTGAAGGGGCTTGGGTTGGGGCTCGCCAGCCGCATCGACTTCAGGGTCATACTGTTCTAGAATGGCCAAGGACTCCGCATGGGCCAGACCGGTCCTGTCGAAGACCTGGAAGTCGGACATTACCTGTACAGCGACGTCAAGTCTGGGTGGCTTTGGCTTGGTCATGGCTGGCGCCCGGTGGGGGGCTCGCCGGTTATGAACCTCCGACTGAATTTCCTTCACCTCCGCTAGCGCTTCTTGCAACGCGGGTCGATGCTTCAGAAATTGATCTAGGCGCTCCTTAGCCTCTTTCAACGGAAGCAGGACTTGCGACAAGGAGTACCCGAGTGGAGGGCCGTTGCGCATCGTCCGCACGAAAGGGAAGTTTTGAAGGGCGTTCTTCTGGCAGTCATTCAAGCGCTGGTCGATTCCCACCAAACCAGAGTTCATCGCCACCAGAGGTACATAGGTCCTCTCGCCAGAATGGTCCGTCGGCAAGTGGGAGATGTACTCCTGCATGTTGCAGGATTTTTTCTTCTTTTCCGTATCTTGTGGAATGGTTTTCGCCGCCTTCTAGCTGCAAGACAAGTGGGTGATTTTGTGTAGTGCGGTTGTTAGATGTTCGATTCCCTGTGCGATTTCTGACAGTCAGATCGGTTGCAAATTTCGTCTCCCACAAGTCTGAATTACGTAAATCTGATGAGGTGTGCCAATAATGCTCTTAAGGGCCACCTAAGTATTGATCGAAAACATGAACGTTGGATTGATGACGTCCTCAGCTGGTAAGCAGCTGGATGTTGCGGTGTCGGAGGATTCTGTGGAGAATTATTGGTTGGCAGATACTGATGCACTGAGGAACCAACCCGTGGTCGACCCACCTCTGATGCCACATCATATACGGTTGCTATCTCAAGAGATCCGGGATCACTTGCCTCCCGCTGCGTGGAACTACATCAATGCGGAAAAAGCCCAAGCTCTGAGTCTGGAGGCGGTCACTCTGATGCCTCTCGACGGCCTTGAGGAGGCGGATACGCAACTCCTCAGGCAAATCGACTCATTCGCTGAGAAAGAGGAGGTGTATCCGCTGCTGGACGAAGCCACGGTGCGCAAGCTTCGGAGGGTTCACTGGGCGCCACAAATCCACACGGTGCAGTGGATACGGCGCGTGCGTTCGTTGGAAGAGGAAGCTGTGGCGAGAATGACCTTGCCGGAGCTGCTACAATATCTGGAACCGGACAGACGTTGTACATCAACACATCAACGAAGTCCACGAGACAGACCTGCGAAGCCACGAAGCCGTGTGCGGAAGGCGGCAAGACGTCTGCACAACAGATTCAGTCCCGACCGGCGGAAGTTGATGTCGTTAGGTACCAAGAATCTGCCCCAGGGGAAAACGTCAAAAAACATTTGGAAGTGCAGAACCCCCATCGTATCCTCGTCGGAATCGTCTTCTTACATGGGCTCAAAATCGACGGGAGGACTGAGACGGACAGCAACACAGTTCGTGTGGTCGAAGTCTGACCCAACAGATCAAGATTTCTTTGTGGACCCCTAGGGACGTGTACAACTTTCAATGTAGTGTATGCTGCTATCCATGAGAGACTTGAAGCAGCCATACATACTATTTTCGAGATGTCTCGAATGGACAATCTAATAACATCTAGGGTGTGGATTCGCATTTGATGTCTCGGAGACGCACCTTCCTTCTAACAAACCGACCCAAACAAAGGAGAGGTTCACCACTAAACCTGAGGCAACATTGGGCCCACAGCTTCAAGCGCCCTCAGCGGCGCACCGTGGCTGTACCTCCACCGGTGAAGCCGAAGGAGTGGGTGGAGGAGGTCATTCGGGAAGCCAATGATTTCACTTTGCGCTTGGCCTTGTCTCGGGAGGACAGCCTCCAAATGGAGATTGCGCGGCTGAAACGGCAGTTGAGCGACATCACCACCGAACTGCAGAGAACTCGAGATGAAACCCAGTTTGTGCAGGCGGCAAATCAGCGCTGGAGGCTTCAAGCGAGGAGAGCCCTCCACATGGCGTCCCAGTTCTTCCAGCTCTGTATGCGGAGACTGAACACGCAGCACGTCCTCATGTGTAGAGTGGCGACGTGCACCGACCTGGACGAGATGGAGGATTGCCAGGAAGCCTTGAAGACCTCCGCGCTGTCCGCTGGGCTATGGGTGAGCCAGCTTCGACAAGTAGTTACTGACAGTCTCATCGCAGAGGTTGGCGCAGACAGGCACCTCCGACTCGGGGCGTTGGCCCTGTTCGGTGACAGAGTTGATGAAGCCACTGTTCTGCACACACAGGCGGTCCGCGACTTCTCTCGCGGGCTGCTGGCGCTAAACTTCGGTGAAATGGCAGCTGCCGATGCTGATCGGTGCGACGTGGACATTGCATACGCCAAGGACGCGCTCGAGACAGAGTTCTCTCTCCCGAAAGCCGAGGAATTTCTGCGTGCGCAAAGGCGGGGACAGCTTGCCACCAGGAACGCTGTGCTGGTGGCTGGATCAGCCGACTGCCGCGAGTCCTTTGTGGAAAATACGGAGGCGGCTCGAGAGACCGCAGCTGAGGCGCTGGTAGAAGTGGACGAGGCGCTGCAGGCGCTTTTCAATACTGTTTGTGGTGTTGACGAGGCCGTTCTCTTCAGTCTGCCTCAACGGTCGGAGTGGGCTGAGGAAGCCGCAGTGATCCGTCGTGTGTCCGAAATTAGAGATGCTCTCCTGGACCTTCGCAGGCAACTTGCACAGCAGCGTGGACCTCGAGAAGAGCGCCGAGTAGCCAATCAACAGCGCATATCGCAAATGCAAGAGGAGTGTGAGTTCTTGAGGCAGGCCGTCCTAGACGGATCAGTGGATGGGGACGACGTCGTCGTAGAGTTGACCCGTGACGTCAACGAGTTGAAGACCACTCTGGCGGAAATGGCCCGAGAAGTAAGTCTAGATCTCACGAATCAGCGGCTGCAGCTGAATTCGGAGGTTCAAACGTTGCAGCAGAAGAAAACAGATGCCGAGTTGGATCTAGTGACTTTGCGCGAGGCGCGAGACGGTCTCTTGCGGGATATCACCGAATCCGAAAGGAATGGTCTGCTGACGGAGGTTAAGGAGCTGCATGCTCGTAAGGCTGAGCTGGCCACTCAGAGGGAAGGTTTGCATGAGGGCAGAAAACAGATTGAGTCAGAGGAGCTCGCTCTTCGAGATGAGAAAGAGGCTTTGAAGTTACGAATGGCCGACCTGGCGAAGAAAAAGGCAGATCTCGATCCAGTGAAAGCAGCAGCGCTCCTTCGGGACATGGCCAAGATGAGTGAGACCACTCCCGAGGTCAGTCCAACAGGTGAATATCCAGCAGAGGACATTCCTGCAGATAATCCAGTTAAGGACATTCTTGAAGCAGAATCTCCAGCAGAAGACATTCCTCCAGCAGAAAACATTCCTGCAGATCATCCAATTAAGGACATTCTTGAAGCAGAATCTCCAGCAGAAGACATTCCTCCAGCAGAGGACATTCCTCCAGCAGAGGACATTCCTGCAGATAATCCAGTTAAGGACATTCTCGAAGCAGAATCTCCAGCAGAGCACATTCCTGCAGATAATCCAGCAAAGGACATTTCCGTGGTTGAATCTCCAGCAGACACCAACGAAGCATCAGAACCCCAATCAGAGACTCCTCAGAAAAAGGCTGAGACTGTCTCTACGTCACCTGACAAAACAACATCTGCAGGAGCCGAGTCAGAATCTACCTCATGTCGACGGCAGCGCCGAGTGCGTGAACCTGCGGTGTACTCTTTGGATTGGGAGAAACCCCGATCAGACGACTCCTCCCGTGAGACAGCCGACCCCGCAGATCCTTCATCCAGCTCCCCAGACCGCAGCCTTGTCGACGAGTTCGGCCGCTACTCTGACAGCGAAGTTGAACGTGTGTAGGGAGATTTGAAGAAGAGTTGAGTCACAAATCATCATTGAGCACGTCAGGGGGCTGGGCTACCAGCGTAGGCCAGGAGGGCGTGATCACGGCTTCGGGAGGAAACTCCTCATCGCTGTGATCCGGCACGCCCAAAAAATCAGCCAGCCCCGTCATCTTCTGCCTGGGGGCCACCCTTATCGATGGTTTACGCATCTCCTCCGACCAGATGGGGAAGGGCTCTTTGGGGTACTCGTGCAGCACCTCGTTGTCCGAGCTCTTCAGCTTCCTCCTTATGGGTCGATAACCGGTCCGCAACTCTTCGTCAGTGTCAGGGAAGCTTAAGCATGCCTTGACCTCGTCGGGTCCCGCACCGCCACGATGATAGAGTCTCCTCTCCTTCAGAGACGCATGCACCGGGAAATCGGCCATCGTGCCCTCTTTCCGAAACGCCTTCAAGACAATGCGTCCCGTGTCCTCGTCTGGAGCGAACTGAAGGCCGAACCCCTGACTTGTGCACTCATCCGTGACGTGGAAGTGCCGTTTTCCTGTGCATCTCTGTGTGTATTCGTACATCCACTGCTGGCGAATCGACGATACGTCTACGTCTGAAGCGTCTTCCGGAAGATGTAGTTTGAAGGCCTGAGAAGGGATGTTGTCGCTTTTCCCATAATCGGAGCGGAGCTTCGGAGTCCAATGTAGTCGCTCTTCGTCCTGTGTCACCTTGGTCGCGTGTCCGAACCCTTCACGTACACCCTTGCAGAAGGGTAAACCTGTGCACAGACCAACGGCACTCTTGCGATCAGGGTCAGTGTCAGGCATAACTGCACCACGGTGTGCACACAGAGAATAAACCGGATAGAATCAATGATAGTTCGTTTGTGATACACGTGGCAGCCACTCCATTATACTCTCGCAGCTCTCCGACATATTTTTTTAAGCTCGCGAGAGTTCGTTTCATTGAAGCGATCTGTGCACAGAAAATGGTGCTTACGCGATTAGGGCTGGTGTCAGGCACACAGTTTACACATAGAAAATATATCGGACGATCTGGACAATCAAAGTTCGTTCGTTTCTGATGGCGATATACGAGGCAGCCACTCCATTACACTCTCGCAACTGCTCTCCGACATACTTTCGAGCTCGGTTACGCGAGCGTTCGTTTCATTGAAGTGTCTATGAGATCGCGTTAGTGAAATGTGCTCCGCGCGGGGAATCAAACGTGAGCCAAGGTTAGCCTTGTAGTCCATTCCCATCCCCAAGTCCCAATGCTCCACGCCTGCTTTGTGAAGAAGCCTCGACAGCGCGACAAGCTGCACATTACCGCATCCAGCTTTCCGATAGAAGCCAGTCAAACTAATGTACAGACGCCCAAGCAGAATGCCTAGCTCGCCAGCAACAAGTTCTTGGTCTTGCCAAATCTCAACGGAAAGCGATCTCACTGGACCTGGTGCCTGTCCCCCAGATAAAGCGGCCACGTAGTTACCGTAGAGCCAGCAGACGCCGCGTCTGGCGACATGAAACTCCTGGCACTCCCGAATGACTCGGTCGAGGTTCTGGTTTATCGTAACTCGACAGCGTTTTGCCTTCCGGTGAGTTTTTCGTGTGTGCTGAAGCTCCGTAGGCCGAATGTAGCACCTCATCAGATGCAGCTTAGGTAGTAAAATATGCATAGGATTGACACTGGGCATGTCAGTGTCGAAATCAGCTGGCTTTGACGCCCTCTCTTCATCCAAGCAGTGACCGATGCATAGGAATCCTGCCGCGAAGAGAGCTGCCATGTTGGCCCAGCGCGTGTCCACCGACCAAACCACGTCGACTGTGTGCTGACCACTCAGGACTCACGTCGGTATTCACGGGCGCAAAGCATGCCTGCGAAGGAATCTAAGCTTGCCACTGCCGACAGGAAACTCTTTGATGGTTGGCCCTCTCTATCCACGGTAGAAGTCAGCTCTGGCGACGAACAGGTCGGCAACCTAGAGAAAACAGGGTGAGCGCTTGTAACCTGGCGCTCTGTTGAGCTGGTGTGACTTCGAGCCAAAACTCACATGATGGTCCCCCTCATAAGCAAATCGAACTTTGCTTAACCAGCGCAAGCCCCACAGCGAAATCGGTATATTTTTACGTGTCTTGACTAGAGAAGTGAGTGAAGCAGTATCTCATAAGCAGTGTTTGGACCGAAGAAGGTAGCAGAAGCAAAAGTCAAAGCCAAAGTGCCAGCTGGCAAGGTTAAGTTCGCCTCCAAGAAGGCAGTGCCCAAGAAAGCGGTGCCCAAGGCAGTCGATGTAAAGAAGACGAAACCTGCGTGGCCTGGCCACAAGGAAGAGCCTGGATTCCTGTGGAGGAAACCCTCAGAGATCTCTGCAAAGTCTAGGGTCACCCCGAAGACTCCCAAGGGTTCACAGACTGGGCCTCACGCGCCTCCACTGAAGAAAACTACTGGTGTTCCCGCCGATACCCTATCTCGTGTGGAGCGGATGAGGCTCATGTTCGAGTCAAGGGCTAAAGGACACGAGGAACCAGGAGAGGAGATGTCGGGCGCTCACAATGAAACCACTGACCTCGTTGCTGAGACAAGTGATCCGAGGGGAGATTCAACTGCTTTGGAGGACCACGAGAACGACCATCACGATATCGAGCCCAACGCTGAGCAGGTCGAGCATGTTGATACAACAGAAGCCGTGGCTGTTGAACCAGAGGCTGCTCTGACGCACCCAGATGAAACCGACCAGAATGTGCAGGAGGAGCCTTCCACCGAAACTCGTGTTGAGGTGCCTCGACTGGATATTGCAGCGGAGGTTAAAACCGAGCCTGAAAGAGGTTCGTATGAGGGGAAATCCGTCTCGAAGGAGGAACCTGACCTTACTCGTCTTGTGGAGAGCGGAACTACCGAGACAGTTGCGGAACCTCCCGCGCATACGACTACTGAGAATTCTACTGAGAAACCTACCGATGCTAGTGCGAATGCTGCAGTAGGTACTGACCCTGGGTCTGTTGAAATTGAGTCTGTAGTGGAAGCCATTGTGGAGGCTACTGCAGCACCTACTGCAGTACCCACTGCAGAGTCTACTGCAGCACCTACTGCAGAGCCTACTGCAAAGGCTACGGAGCCCGCTGAGGAGGCTACCACGATGCTCAGTGAGGGACCTACTGTGAAGCCTGATGAGGAACCCGCTGCGAAGCTAGCTGAGGCGCCTACCGAAGAGGCTCATGTGAAGCTCACTCATGAGCCTACTGTCAAGCTCACTCAGCAGCCTGCTGTGAAGCCTGATGAGGAACCTTCTGCGAAGCTCACTGAGGAGCCTACCGAGGAGGCTACTGTGAAACTCAGTCAAGAGACTACTGAGGAACCTGCTGCGAAGCTAACTGAGGAGCCTGCTGTGAAGCCTGACGAGGAACCTGCTGCGAAGCTCTCTGAGGAGCCTGCTGTGAAGCCTGAACCTGCTGCGAAGCTCTCTGAGGAGCCTGCTGTGAAGCTTGACGAGGAACCTGCTGCGAAGCTCACTGAGGAGCCTGCCGAGGAGGCTACTGTGAAGCTTGCTGAGGAGCCTGCCGAAAAGGCTACTGTGAAGCTTGCTGAGGAGCCTGCCGAAAAGGCTACTGTGAAGCTTGCTGAGGAGCCTGCCGAAAAGGCTACTGTGAAGCTTGCTGAGGAGCCTGCCGAAAAGGCTACTGTGAAGCTCACTGAGGAGCCTGCCGAGGAGGCTACTGTGAAGCTTGCTGAGGAGCCTGCCGAAAAGGCTACTGTGAAGCTTGCTGAGGAGCCTGCCGAAAAGGCTACTGTGAAGCTCACTGAGGAGCCTGCCGATGAGGCTACTGTGAAGCTTGCTGAGGAGCCTGCCGAAAAGGCTACTGTGCAGCTCACTGAGGAGCCTGCCGATGAGGCTACTGTGAAGCTTGCTGAGGAGCCTGCCGAAAAGGCTACTGTGAAGCTCACTGAGGAGCCTGCCGATGAGGCTACTGTGAAGCTTGCTGAGGAGCCTGCCGAAAAGGCTACTGTGAAGCTCACTGAGGAGCCTGCCGAGGAGGCTACTGTGAAGCTTGCTGAGGAGCCTGCCGAAAAGGCTACTGTGAAGCTTGCTGAGGAGCCTGCCGAAAAGGCTACTGTGAAGCTCACTGAGGAGCCTGCCGAGGAGGCTACTGTGAAGCTTGCTGAGGAGCCTGCCGAAAAGGCTACTGTGAAGCTTGCTGAGGAGCCTGCCGAAAAGGCTACTGTGAAGCTTGCTGAGGAGGCTACTGAGCAACCTGCTGCGAAGCTCTCTGAGGAGCCTGATGTGAAGTTTGAACCTGCTGCGAAGCTCACTGAGGAGCCTGCCGAGGAGACTACTAAGAAGCACACTGAGGAGCCTGCAGAGGAGGCTACTAAGAAGCTCACTGAGGAGCCTACTAAGAAGCTCACTGAGGAGCCTACTGAGGAGGCTACTGAGAAGCTCACTGACGGGGCTACTGAGGAGGCTACTAAAAAGCTCACTGAGGGGCCTACTGAGGAGCCTACTGAGGAGGCTACTGAGGGGTTTACTGAGGAGCCTGCGGTTCACTCTGTCGGGGAGTCTGTGGTAATTATGGAATCTGCTGTTGAGCCTGTTTTGGATGCTGCTGTTGAGCCTGTTGTTGTGGAATCAGCCGAGGACGGGGATCCCAAAACCGAGCTAGTTGAGGCAGAGCTCGACCTGACCGAGCTGGCTGATATTGATCGTGGCGCGACAGTCATAACAGCCGCTGTGATGCCGACGACGGGTGATCAAGTGGAGGCCGAGCCTAGCCACGCAACACCCGAGTTAGTTGCTGCCGCTCGCGATTGCACCACGGACGTTACTGTTGCCTTTGGTACGGAAGTCGTCACTGAGGCCGAATCGACGGCTGAAGCTACTAGTCAAGCCGAAGTCGATGTAGCTGAAGCAGCGCTTCAAGAGGTTTCTAAACAGCCACTTGAAACTCCACTGGCCTCCTTGGAGTTTAGTCGAGAGTCCTCAGAACCTTCATCAGGTCGTGACGCGGAGCCGTCGCCAGCTCATATTGTCACGTTCAGTCCTACCCAACAGCCTGTCCCTGAAGCCTTACGCTCTATATCCATCGGTTCCCCCCCATTCGCAAACAACATGTCCCTTGACCAAGGAGTTTCTGTGGGTTCCCTTCAATGTCATCATACAGCCGACTACTGCTGCGCAGATTGCTGCGTTCGTGTCGCAGCACGCCATCTCTTCATTGATGTTGTCCGCGTCGGACCGGACGGAACGCACCGCCGATAGCGCTCTGCAACCGGGAATGATCATGAAGAACCCATCAGAGTCGGAGGCCCAGAGTCCGCATTCTTCTAAGGAACTGAAACCTAGGACATGCGATTTGGGAATGATCATGAAGAACCCATCAGAGTCGGAGGCCCAGAGTCCGCACTCTTCTAAGGAACTGAAACCTAGGACATGCAAGTTGGAGCTCTTCCGCATGCACACCAACGCCAACGACCACCCCTGTCTTAGGGATTCTAACTACAGACCGATCCTTCAACACGGCGGATTCGACGGTTTTGGGTCCTTTGTTAATCTTGGAGTCACGACGCCATTCATTCCTGAAGAGGAGGACTCAGTGGACGAGGACCCTCTGCAGTTCGACCGTGTGGCGCAGTTCACCGCTTTCGAGTCTCCAGATGGTCGGGTCCCTCAACCCTCCGATTCGACGGAGGGGGAGTTCTCTTCTGTGGACCTCGTTGCAGGGTTCGACCCTATGTTGGTGCCGGAGGAATACTACGAGGAGTTGGTCAAAGCTGGAGATGACGTCCGGGAGGCC
>NW_027151589.1:0-2914 GCF_019968955.1 Porospora cf. gigantea A | reverse complement strand
CTGTCGTCGGTCAGGTTACCCCCTTCATGTACGACGCCCCAGGTTTTGGCATCCCGGGTACATTCTTCCTTTTCGCCGCTATCGTCCTGATGGGAACTATATTTTTCAACTACTTTATGGTGGAAACTGCTGGCGTTCCACTTGAGGAGACTGACGAAGTTTTCGCCGAGTACAAAGCCCACTTCGACAAGCAATCCTTGAAGTGGACCAAGCACAACTAAGTTTCAATTGTACAAGGCCCGCAAGACCGAAAAGATTCGGTTGGTTGTAATAATTATTTTAAGTATTTTCAAGTGTTCAGTTTGGACGTCATTGTGAAAGCCTGCTTCACATCGGACCACGGAAATGGTTTAAAAAAAAAACCTTAGAAAAGTTAGGAAAAACCTTTCTTTCTGCTTAGGTATTATTCTTATGCTGCGCTGTTTTTCATATTGAAACCCAATAATAATACTAAAGAACCCAACCATTTATCTAATAACATTTATCATATTAACGTCGCGTTGCGGAGAAACCCATTTAAAGGAGTCCTACGAGAAGGGACAAAAGGAGTGGAACCGCCGCCGAGATGGCCCAGGAGCCGTTGACAGCATAGTGGTAGTTCTCCGGCTGCGCCGCCCACTCACCCTTTGAAGCCCACTCCAACATAGAGTCAAAAACGATCGGTTGCTCCGGTTGGCTGTACCAGTCAGTTGCGGGCTCCAGACAATACCCGTCCCCTCCCCCGCTGAGGAAGTTGTGGGTAACGATTGGATACTCGCCCTTGGGATCGATATCAGCCCAGCAATCGCAGTTGAAAACTTCCTTCGGGAAGGGATATGGGGGTTGCTTGCCATCCCTAGTGCGCTGCTGGGTAAGGTGATCCGAGATGCATTTGTTGTAATGTACGGTGATATCGTCGGTGTTGTAGGAGATGTTGCTGCAATCAGAACGGTCCTCTATATTAACAAAGTCGATTTTAGCGGAGGTATAGCGAAGATTGTACGCCGTATCGCTGCCATCAATCGGACTGTGCTCCATTTGGTAGTTCTCTTTCCAGCTGTACGAGACACCCTTTTTAGACGAGCAGGCCAGCTCTTCTGTAGGAATGCTGAAATCCTTAGACGGCAAAGTCACCCTCAATCCAGAAAATTGGATCATAGGGTTAGTGCCCCAGATACCCCACTTAACATTATCGATGAGATTCTGACCTGGGATCACAGCGGACTGAAGGAAGTTGTAGAAGGGGTATACTTCGTTCATGGTTCCCCAAGATACAGAGCCTTTTGCGACTTCAGTACGCACTCCGCCACCATTTTGGATGGCGATGACAGCCTGCTTCACGTCAGATCTGGCACCATTGTACATTGTCTCTCTGTAACCCAGCATAGCATCCGTTCCGATGACGCCGAGGGCACAAAGGGGCGGCTCACGGCAGGCGGGCTTGCCGCCGGAGAGATCTTCCTGAGCCACAGTGCGCACGTCTTCGTACAGCTTCTGTACAGCCGATAGCTCTGCGGAGATGTCATCGAATGCGGTAGTATCCGCAATCACGCCCACATCGAGGTCGATCAAGTCAGTGTCGTCATTCGCAGCTGCTCCGTCGATAAGAACTACCTGAGGAACTTTACCGTCTTCAAACTTGACAGTGACTTCCCCAACGGATCGTCCAGCCCAGTAGTCCTGATAGATTGGTACCTTGTTTGTCAGATCCGTTTCGTCGTAGTCATTGTAGAAACTTGGATAGGGGACCTGCATCTCGCCGTCTTTGCATGAAATGTCCCAGTGCTCCGCATTATCGCACATCATAGTGTGAGAATGCCCTCCAACGATGGCGAAGACCTTTTTGGCCTTGGCGTCGCCGTTGGCTTTCTTATCCTCAATAGCACCAGCCAGTATTCTATCGTTGATGATTCCAATGTGAGTGACGAGGACGATGCCATGAACATCGGCGCCTATCGCTTCAATCTGCTCCAAAGCTGCGGATTTCCAGTCAGAAAGGTCGCAGTCGGGATCCAACATTGTGACTTCGCTCATCTCTTGGCCTTCCAACGAGAGACCAATAGCACCTATCTTCAGCTGGACATCTGCGGTACTGCAGGCGACCCGAGCATTATCCTTAAAGCAGAAAGTGTGGTTCTTCTTCAGCTTGACGCCATCGAAATTACAATTGCCACTGTCGAACTTGCAGTTAGCACAAAGAAGCTCAGTGGTCAAGCCGTCTCGGCCATTAAGCGGCGTATCTTGAATGCCTTTCAGGAACTCAGACAGTGCAGGGACTCCGTTATCAAACTCGTGATTGCCTAGGACAAACACATCCACGGATTGATGCTTCCAGAGTTTTTGCAGCAGCTTCGCCGAACGTCCAAACATCTCGTCATCAGGTCCGTTGAAGAGAGGGGTGCCTTGGAACTCGTCCCCAGCGTCTAAAACCAAGTATGGCGTCTCCGCCGACAATCCCTTAATGAAGGCAGCTCTCTTCGCAACTCCGCCAGCGCATTCATTATAGTTGGCGTCACCCTTAAAGCAGAGGGAATTGGTGACGTGATCACTTTTGGCCCATCTGGCATGCTGGTCGTTGAAGTGATACAGCTTGAGGTTTCCAGTGTATGCGGCACCGGCAACTTCGTCAGCTAGAGCCGTAGCTGCAACTGCAACAGTCAATCTCCCCATGGTTTATGTATATTAATAATAACGCAACGCAACTTCAGGTGCCCCACATCTCATACTTTGGGAACATGAAGTTCCTATGACAGGAATTTCTTACTACTCCTTCTGGGCAACGAGGAAGGGTTCTGGAGGGTTCCGCGGTTTGACTGAAAACCCCACACTTCCACGTCATTATATACGGAAAATCATCAAAATCACCCTCAATGACTACACTTGGCGAAGCTCAGTCCCCAGTGGACGTGCTGAACGAAATCGTCGGCCGCGTCAA
>NW_027151588.1:0-23254 GCF_019968955.1 Porospora cf. gigantea A | reverse complement strand
TCAGGAAATTCAGCACGCCAATGACCTGCAGAAAGTCGAGGTCAGGCCGGTCGTTCACCTGTAGGTGAGTGGTTAGTCGAAGTATGACTCGGTCGAGAGTCACCTGTCTGCACTTTTCGTTCTCCGCCTGAGTTTCCAATACGAGACTCCCGAGAAAGGCTGCTTGCGCAGGGGGTAAGCCGCGGAGGCCGGCGCCTAGTGGACTGCACAGGTCTTTGGTGTGCGCAGCAGCTTGTTCTGGCGTCACAGGGCGAAAGGGGGTGGGCGCAGCCTGAAGGCAGGCCTTGAGCACACTAAATAGTCGCCGCAGGTCTCCGCCCACGCCGTAGACCCTCCCGGCGACGAATGGGATGGTTCGTGGGTGGAAGAGCTTCTCGGGCGCCGTTACGCTCCGCAACTGTGCACAGCAAATCGCCACCAACGACTCTGGCAGGTAAGGATCGAAGTGCAGATTGCCAAACGCCAGTCGCGAATGGACTCTAGGGGCGAGCTGAGTCAGTCACGTCGCGGACACTCACTCGGGCGGGAAGGTCCATGATATTCGCAATGGCAATGACTACCAGGCGACTGGTATCCATCGCGCTCCACGAGAAGAGACGGTACAGGATTTCTTGATTGTTCATGCTGGATGTTCGTGTCTGCGTGCCAAGGAGTGAGTCAGCCTCATCGATAACCAGGACCGTTGAAACGTCTGACTCTCCGCCAAGGAAATGCGCGTCCAGCGCGTTGAGGACCTTGGCTCGCGAACGAGACGAGCTGCCGTCGTCGAACACGCGTCGATATATCTCCCAGTACAGAGCTCCCGGCGCAGTGAGCCGCAGGCAGTTCAGGTAAATAGTGCGGCAGCGCAGCTTGCGGTCAGCTTGCAATGAAGTGAGAGTCTTCCGAATCGTTAGAGTTTTGCCTGTGCCCGGCAGGCCACTGACGTACAACACCCCATTGTAGGGGGGCGCGCCGAGACAGTTCTCCACGTACGTTCTCACTCGTCGGCTCTCCTCGTCGCGGCAGACAACGGCAACAGGTTCATCGCTAAGCTCCAGCACGCGTAATGCATGGGTCACCACGTCTGCTGACGGACACTTGTCCGTGTTTTTACGAGGCATTGGGTTTTTCCAACGAATATTAAACTACCAGTCCGCCTCCACACCACAGGCTTGACCATTGCCCTTCTGGGTCACGTACTTCCGTGCAACTTTCTCGAGGTAGTCGAATGCCATCAAGGAGACGTGGCCGTCGCTCCACGTCAGCGTCATGGCGTAGTTCCCTGCCTGACGCATGCTTACTACGCAGATATTCTTCGGAAGGAGCCGCTCTTGGATCTTCTTCTCTTGAGTGAACTCGTCCACACACTGGGCACATCGGCATGCAAGTCTAACTTCTCGGCTTGGTACCAGCAGAATGTTGTCAACGTCTTCTGATTTCAGTGAGATTCGAAGGAGTCCATCGGCAAGCTGACGCAAATCAGGGGCCCGATCCCCAGCGAACCGCAGTATGGAGACCTCGCGGATCAGGTTCTCACAAAGGTGTGTGAGTTTGAGGTACACAGGATGATCCTCTGGGCAGAAATTAACGAAGGGGAATTGGGGTCCCGCAGGGGTATCCTTCCGAAGGCGGGCGAACGCAGGGGAAAAAGGAAACCTCTCCACGAACTTAATTCCGAACTGCTCGACCAAGGACTGCAGTTGGAGTTCCTGCTCGCCAGTAGACTGCTCCTCAGACCAATGGTCAAAAGACGTCGAGCAGGAAGGGCATGTCATAAACGCCTTGTTGATGATTAGGGCTAGTGGGTTGATGTGGACTTCGTGGAACATATGAAGCCCCTTCCGTACGTCCACAATACTGAGTGGGTGGGGCTCCGAGATGACAATGTGGCCTGTAAGTTTAATGGACTGTGCGACGGTCAGGTGAATGTCGCCTGTTCCTGGAGGCAGGTCCAGCAAAAGAAAATCGAGGTCGCCCCATACAGTTTGGGTGAGCATTTGGTAAACCAGCGCAGAGGCCATCGGACCTCTGACAGCAGCATACTCCTTGTCGCCTGGTCGCAGGTAGCCATAACTCATCAGCTTCACTCCGTTGTGGGTGACAGGCAGCATGCCCCCTTCACCTTGCTGCATCTCCTGTTGTTTTCGTAACTTGACGGACCGTTCGTTGTCTTGGCCGTTAGCCGCAGAGGACTGGTGGTTGTAGTAGTAGACTGCAGGATTCTCTATTGGGATCATCTTTGGGAGGGACGGACCGAACACGTCGCAGTCCACGATTCCCACTCGAGCCCCCAGTCGGGCTAAGGTGTACCCGATATTCACGCCTACGGAGGACTTGCCCACACCTCCCTTGCCTGATGAAATGGCGACGATCGCCGAGACGCCAGCGAGATTTTTCGGAGCGTTTTCGGCGCCTGCGTAGCCAGCTTCGGCCAGGGCCGAGCGAGCGGTGAGGTGCACATCGACAGTGTTCACCCACTCCAGCTGCAACAGAAGCAGCTCGGCTTGCTCCCGAAAAACGTCCTTCACAGGACACGCAGGCGTGGTCAGTTCTAAATCGAATGCAACTGACCCCTGAGAATAATCAATCTTGAGCTCTTTGATAAATCCCAAGGATACGATATCCTTCAGCAAGTCAGGGTCAATGATAGTTCGTAGCTGGTCCAGAACCTGGTCCTGCAAAGCGTTTGCCCGCTCAGCGACCTCTGCTGGGACCTCATGCAGCCAATCAGGCATATTCTCAGTTTTTGCGACGTTAACCATACAAGCCATTGATCTCGCTGGCATAAAACCGAGCGATACGGTGCCTCACTAACTTCATTGTTGGGGTAATCATGTTATTCTCAAGGGAGAATGCCTGCGTGGTCATATGAACGTTTCGGATCCTTTCATACCCCTTCAAGTCGGACTTCTGGTGAAGCAGCTCTATCTCCTTCAGCACGAAACGAATGAAAGCAGGATCGCCGCAGATACTTTCCAGATCTGCGCTAACCACGCCGTGCGTCGAGTGCGACCAAGCTTCTGCACTGACGGCGTTGGGGACCACCACAGCCACTGGGTAGTTCTTGCTAGGCTGTCCATAGACGAATATCTGGTCGATTATATGTGCCTTGGAATAGACAGCCTCCAATGTCTCAGGTGAGACATACTCTCCTTGAGACAGCTTAAAAATATTCTTCTTTCGGTCGATGATACGAACGCAATTCCCTCGTCCTAGTTCCGCGATGTCTCCAGTGTGCAACCAACCCTCTGTGTCCATGGTCTTCTCCGTCTTCAAATGAACGTACCCAGGAGACACTGACTCGCCTCTCAAACATAGCTCTCCGCGGGGAGGATCGTCGGTTGTGTGGTACTCCATATCAGGCACGCTGATAAGCTTGAACTGCACGCCAATTGCAGGGCCTCCAATATGCCCGTGTACACCGTCAAGGCAGTGCGACACCATTGCAGGACCGAAAGTTTCGCTCATGCCGAAGCCCTCAACAATCGGGACACCAAAGAGCGCCTCTACTCGCTCATGCGTGGCCGGCGGCAACGGAGATCCGCCGGAGATTAGCAGTCGCAGTCGGTCTCCAAGCAGGCCCTTGATTGACCTGAAGGCGATATTATCCCAGAAGAAGTGCTTGAAGCTGACGCGCGACTCGCGAAGGCGGTCAACCTTGGACTGCAGCGCCATGTTGAAGATGGACTGGGCAACAGAGTTCTTCGCTGCCACTCCGTCCATAATCTTGGCGTCGATACCGCACAACACTCTAGGCACGGTGGAAAAAAGCGTGGGCTGCAGTAGTTTCGCGTCATCCACCAGAGCCGGGATCGATCCCGAGAAGAAACCGATCTGAGCGCCCATAATTGTCATGGCCTCGCATACGAGGCGTTCAAATACGTGGGCGAGTGGCAGGAACGAGAAGTGGACGTCTTCCGGCGTAAAGCCATTGTGCGGACTGGCACTGGCACTGAAGGGCCCTTCGAGGCAACCGAGGCTAGCGGCTAACACGTTCCTGTGTGTAAGAATTACCCCCTTCGGCATATTTGTAGTGCCGCTTGTGTAGCAAAAGGTGCACGGCCGGCCGACATCGATGGTAGGAGAGGGAAGAATGGCGGTATCGCTCTTCTCAAGCACCTCTGAGAAGCTAATGACCTCGACTCCGGCGGGAGCAGTCCCATTATATGTATCTGCCAGTATGATGTGCTTCAGTTGGGAGAGGCCTCTGAGGTTCGGTAGCTTATCACTGCTGGTGACAATAGTGGTCATGTTTATCTGGCGCACAATGTGCTGGATCGACACCGCGTTAAGGGAGTCGTAGATGGGCACGACCACTATGTCGAACGCATTGCAAGCGTGTGCAGTAACAAGCCACTCCGGACAGTTGCGCATGTATATCCCGCACACGCGTGTCTCGCGCGCCTGAGGGTATTCCTCCATAGGGAACGATTGTATGTCGCAAACCTGCCGCAGAAACGACCCCACAACGATGGCTTGCTCGTAAACTTGCCTGTACGTCGCCCATACGAACGCATTGCCCAGTTCACCACTCGGTTCCACGCGGCTCCCAAGGTACGCACGGTCTGGCTGGCGCTGAACAACCTTCTCGAACGCTTTCCAAATGGACTGCGACCGATCTAAGGCAGTGCTCTCGCTGGTCACCGCGCAGCCTTCCCAAACAGATGCGAATGTAGCCGTCTCTCCTGGTCTGGCTGGAGTCTGCACCTTGGCGTACTGTCCGCTGAACATATCTCAACTTTAAACCGACGAAACGAACAATAAAGTAAATGGCGCTTTCACGACATGCGCTGGAGGCGATAAGAGACCACAAATACGTCGCCGGCACCTACACCACTCTGGACCGCATCTTACTGTCCTACTGGTGGCGCCCTCTGTCTTTGTACCTTCCCGATTTCATTAGCCCCAATGCGCTGACGCTTGTCGGTTTTGGGTGTAGTCTGGCGGCCTTCGGAGTATGCGCCTGTCTATGCCCGATGGCAACTGAGGACGTTCACCCGGCAGCGTGCCTGCTGGTAGCCACGCTGCTGTTCGCCTACCAGACAGCCGACGCACTTGACGGGCTGCAGGCGCGCAGACTGAAGCTGGGCACGCCCCTGGGGCAGCTTTTAGACCACGGTTGCGACGCTTACAGCACGCAGGTTTTTGCGTTCGTAGGAGTGGCAGTAGCCGGTCGAGGCGACTCTGACTGGTTCTCACTCGCCATTTTTACGGTAATGAATCTACAGCTAGGCGTGTTCAACTGGTGGGAGCAGCAATTTAAGACGTTTCCGACATGCACAGGAGAACTGGGCGTTACGGAAGGTCAAGCCGTGGTAATCGGTCTCTGGGTGATCAAAGCCATCTGCCCGTGGATTTTCACTGCTGAGCTCGTTCCCGGCCTGCTCCTGAACACTCCTATTGTAACTGTAATCATTGGACTCCTGCTGTTTGTGCTGTTCAGCAGCGTTTTTAAGGGCTTTCAGGAGCTGCCTGCATCGGACGTCCGACGGGCCCTGTGCGACATCGGACTGGTCATTGTACACACTGTGCTAGTCGGTGTTCTTTGGTTTGGGTTTCGCTCCGCATCATTCTGGTTGCGGGCCTCCCTCGTCATAGTACTCAATGGTGCGTACGGATACCATTCCACCTTGGGTAACATCTCCCACCAGAACCGGCCTCCATTTGACGTTGGATTAGCTCCAGTGTACATCCTAGGTACTTCGGCCTGGGTCGGAATCGGCCATCGGATGTTATTTTTCGTGAGAGACTGGACTTCGTAAAACTCAGGCTATGATGTACAACCTCCTGTACTCCTCACGCCGCGTCGCCAGAGACCTCGATGACGTCTCACAATTCCTCAACACTCCCCTGTTCGCAGTTCGGCCGAAAGCACAGTAGGGGCCAGTTCGTCAGGGGCAGGCCACCCACCACTCTGTTTTTATAGTGGCGATGACGCTCTCCGAATTTGATGTCTAGCAGACGCTCTTCACGCTCCACTCTTTGAGAGAAGAATGCTAAGGTCACGAGTACGGCGAGCGCGCCGACTCCTGGTGCCGGCAAGAGCATGTTCACACCCAGAGTGAACATGAACCAGCCCAAGTATGAAGGGTGTCGTACCGTGGCGTAAACTCCAGTAGTCACGAGTTGGGGAGGCAGTCGTTCGGAGTCATGGGAGAAAGACTGTCCGGCGGTGAGAATAGCCCTCCACCGGAGAAGGAGACCGCCTAGTGCCACAAAAAAGCCAGCAAAACATGGGCGTAGTGGGGTGTAGTGTGATTCGACGACAGCCGCCACCACAAATATGGGAAGCAGTACTGTGTTGTTGAACAGGAAGCCATCGAAACTGGATGTTACCAGAACAAACTCCCCCCAATGAAACAAGAGTAACAGGCTTCGAACCAAACATGGGACATCGAGGCGAAAGTTCCACACGTGCAGGAGCGTAACTACGATCACGACGCCCGTTAGACCTGGACCCAGGATGCTTCCCCTTGCCGTAAAGGCCAGCAGCACATACAAAGTCCAGAAGAGCATTTCCTTAATATTGGATGTGGCGAATGGTGCACTTCCCCTATGCGGTTTCTCACTCTGTTTGTCGCCGCAGATGTGGTGGCGGCTCTTGGGCTCAGTAGTCCTGCAGGGGCTCTGGTGGGCTCCATTGGCAATGGTATCAAGGCCGTCATCGACAAGGTGTCCGCGAAGACTAGCTCCGAACGCGTCCCTGTCGACTCCAAGGAGGTCGCCAAGAAAAGGGAGACCGACCAGCATAAGCACCTCACTGGTAAAAAAACGTCTATCAACGGTTTGACTGCTGTAGTAGAGCCCATCCACAACCATACGGGTATCAAGCCTGCTGCTGAAAAAAAGGACGCCAAGTCAGCTGAAAAGAACGACGCCAAGCCAACTGAAAAGAACGACGCCAAGCCTGCTGAAAAAAAGGACGTCAAGGATGACGAAAAGAAAGACGCCAAGGACGATGAAAAGAAGGGCGCCAAGGATGATGAAAAGGACACCAAGGATGATGAAAAGAAGGGCTCCAAGGATGACAAGGATGACGAAAAGAAAGAGGCCAAGGATGATGAAAAGGACACCAAGGATGATGAAAAGAAAGACGCCAAGGATGATGAAAAGAAGGGCTCCAAGGATCATTAAAAGAAGGACGCCAAGGATGATTAAAAGAAGGACGCTAAGGATGATGTATAAATTGTTTGAATCACCTCCTATGACGAATCGCTCACGGCGCTTACCGCCTTTATGAGCCCCAACAAATTCTGTATGAGGTTACCCCGGTCTTGGTGCTTCTCTCAGGGCCGCGATGGCCGAAGAAGCAGATGCAGAAGACAACCATCCTTCCCAGCTCCACACAGCAAAGCGTCACACACGCGGATACGGCAACAAAACAATTCAAGTCCGATGGCAGACCACGGCAAATTCAAAAAGTCAGAAGTCTGGCTCAATATCTGTGCTTTCATGTCATCATAAATATATTTTTGGTGCACCTATGCGTACCTGGGTACTTCTAGCAGCGTTGATGCGCGCCCAAAAAAATGATAAGGAGGAAGATTTGACTGATAGACTTAACAACCTCGCGGAGCTGAGCGAGGTGGAGCCCGCGGCAATGTTGGAGCTGGCCGCTGACGACGATGAAGAAGATGCCTCTGATCTGCAGCGGCAGAGGGATGACGAAGACTCCGAAGACTCCGAGTCCTCCGACGAGGAGGAGGAGGACACAAACCGCCTTCGAGGACACAAGAAGTCGGGTGATGCCCACTCTCAGCTCGAAATGCCCAGCTTTATGAGCAACCTGGGTTCTCTCGGCAACATTATGGGCAGTTTACAAGGAGGAGCGCTGTCTGGTGGGCAGCTGGCTGGATCTGGCAAGGATATGGAAAGATTGATGAACCAGGCTTAGATGTGAATGAAACCCCGAAAATTACACAATCGAATAGCATGGATATCTCCGATGCAGTATATACGGAGGACTGTCCACAGCCAGTAGCGGACCTCGATTCTTCTGACGACCAACAGAGGCGGGCTCGAAACCTGCATAAGGTGAAGGATGCCGTGAAGTACCTGCGCCAAGGGACGGAGGAGGTGGTGAACCGACGCACTGTGGCTCCGACCCCATCCGGGGAAAGGCAATCTAGCGACGACTCCTACGGATCGGACAGCGCCGTCCCCATCGATGACAACGAACCCAGCTACCATAGGAAGTCGGTCATTCTAACTCCGATCAGCTCGGAGCAAGCTAACAGCTACCAACGGCAGCCCACGGAGGACGTCCACGTGGTGGACGGCGGCAACGTGCCCTTTCCAAAGGGGCAGGACGTAAGGGTGGCCAGCGCTAACCCCTTCCAAAGGGACGCTAACTGGATCGATCTGTCCTCCAGACGCCTCGAGCTCAGTCTGCGCGCGCTGGGTACTGGATACGGTGGGGAATCCCTTGAGGACGTAAAACATATTGGCGTCATCGACTGGCCGGTGAAAGGCGCCAGATCGACGAACGGCGCTAGCGGCGAGCTACCGCAGTCCTCTTCGGATAGAGGGCTGGATCTATGGCAAGCGCTCTTCTCACCGCCGGAAGACGACGAGGTTGAAGACGTTGAGATGGACTCCAACTCCTACAACCCCCCAAAGGACGTTGATACCTCGGCAAATCGCCTGCTTGATGAGTTGGAGACACGACTAATGCAGCAAGTGAATATTCGCGACACAGATATTAGCAACCTGCGGAAGGAGGTGGCAAGGAACGAAGTGACGCTTGGAGTCGAGACTAAACTGACTCGAGACACGCTTACCCGAGTGGAACGCCTTGAGGCCTCGGTTGTGGATCTCCAAAGAGCGTTGCTCACAGTGACTGAGACGCTCACCCGTCGAGCAGACGCACTGCAACAGTCTCTCTGTCAGCGTTTCCATGACCCGCGTCAGGTGCTCGTGGAGGCTGCACTCTCTGAACGACGCGCCGATTTCACCGCTAGGCGACGGGTCGCGTCCAGCGAGGCTACGTCCTTCCTCACCGCCAGAGAGTATCACACGTCAGAGCTAGAGGACCAGTGCTTCTCCGAAACGGCAGACACCGAGGTCTGCGACTCCTCGATCAGCCACGAGCAGATGGAATCAATTGTCGTGGAGGAGCTGTCCCTGTCTCAGAAGCTCTTACTTCTCAGAAGTCAGTCACAGGTAGTCAAGGTCAACGAGTACTTCGAGACTGTGGCGCGGAGAGCCTTGGAGTTCCATGCTGGCAAGAAGGAGGCGCCTTTAACTCCGAGAACCAGAAAAAAAGTGGAAGAGCACTTGATCGTTGCCGGCTTCACCAAGGAGCAGTCAGATGATGAGGAGGATGGGGCGCCTGATGAGGGATCACTTGATTACGTGAAGCGTCCTATCTGGGAGCCGAGTGTGGTAACAGACAACCCGCTTCAAAAATTCATACAACGCACTGGCGTGCGTGAATGGATGCTGAAGAAGGAGAAACGCTATGTACGCCTGCTCACAGGCTACCGAGTACCCGTATCGCACGAAGAAATGGAGGAGTACCGTAGGCAAAAGTCAGTATCACATATTTGATCACGTGAAGAAATGGAGGAGTACCATAGGCAAAAGTCAGTATCACATATTTGATCACGTGAAGAACGTCAGCTTCGACTGTCGATAGACCCCATCCGCAACTTTGACCTCGCCGGATTCGCACAGCTTCCAAATACAGGCATGCTGGGGGCGGCCGTGGCTACTGACGAGCACAGAAGCCATCTGCGGTCGCGCTAAGCGAGTCAGCAGAGCCTTTTGGGACTCCGCGTGTAGTCCGCAGACAAAAAGAGTCGACCTAACGGCATCTACGCCATCGGTCCGGAGCAGACTGCGTCACGCGGCAGCCCGCCTCTCACCTTAGGCACTTACGCACTACGCCTCTGAGGAGGGCCCAGCCTAGTCTGTAAGGCTGCAAAAGGTAAAACAGGTTCGCCATGACGTGTAGGCGGCTGAGCTTCTCAAGAGGGTCGAGCTCTGCTAGGCAGTCCTCTATCGTCACGCGCGAGGCCGTGTCCACTTCAGACAGGTAGTTCAAATGGAGAGACGTTAAGGTTTTGATTCCGAGGTCCAGGGCCAGCTCAATACAATACACGTCGTCTGTCAAGGCGCGCTTCAGCCCCCTAGACCACTCTATCGGAGCCTCCTGCAACTCCGACAGTCCAACGTCAACGAGTCGTCTGTGGTGGACCAGTCTGTCGCGATGCTGGAGGAGAGCGCCGAGCTGCATGTCCTCCTCTGTGTCTGGGCTCCAGAGGTTGGCCGAGCTGTTTTCAATGTCGCGATGGAGCTCCTTCAACAGAGCGCGAACGACTTGCACGGCTTCCGATACACGCGACCTGCGTGCAATCTGCAACCACAGGCGCTCCACTGCGTGGGAGCCCCCGGCACACCTCACGGAAAGTAGAGGCACGCGCTGCTCGTTGGTCCTGTTCGCGCCTCAGAAGCTCGGCAACGCCGACGGCGTGAGCAGTTCCGGCATAGTTCTCCTGCGCACACTGAATGCGATTCAAGTTCTTCTGTTTCTCATCGGAAAGGAAGACATCCATGGCGGTGTCCACGTCTGCTCATGGATCAGCCCCCAGACCCACCTTCCGAGGTCCACACATGAGGCCCCAACTCCGTCACGAACTCGTATGATTGGCCCTCGCTCTCCGCAGCCAGACCCCGGAGAAAGTCGAGTTCTAGGGCCCAAACTGGAAGACTGCAATCCTTCAGCGATCCAATCTTCACTCCCAATAGACAATTGCTCGTCTCGGGAGGACACGGGAGAGAGTTCACTATCTCCAGTTCAACTGGGCACTTCCAGTCACAGAGCGCCAGGACTTGAGGCCCGTCACAGGAACGGAAGTCGGGAACGTTAGTTTCTTCGTTCAACAAGCTCACCAGCGTCTTGCAGTTCAGCGGGTAGTAAAGACTTTGACACTCACCAATAATGTTCTCAGGGTCCGGCAAAAAATAGAAATCGTCCATCACGTCCGCGACTCTTTCATGGAAGCGGGTATCCGGCTGCAGTTGCCTAACGCTGGGCGGACGGTCCTCCGACCTGGTAGCACACAAGTAGAGGCCAGGCGATAGCACGTAGATGGAGACGTCAACATCTAGAAGGAAAACGGCGCTGCCAGCGGCCACTACTAGCTCTGGAGGTATGGTGTCTAGCCGCTCCTCGTCAAGGAGCGTGCGGTAACCCGGTGCAGGGGCCTCCAGCAACGGGCAGATGGTGGAGTCGGAGCCCGCCACCACAGCGTTCTTGTAGCCCGTAGGCATAGGTCGGATCATATCCAAAAAGTGCAAGTCCTCACTCTCGGTGAGCGGCCCGAATATAGGAGATGTGGTGTCACTGCGAAGCGCCACCAGCGCAACCTGCAGACCAGTACGGTCGCTGAACGAAAGGAGAAGGTCGTTGAGACCTTCCACATACGTCTCCCTCAAATTCAAAGCCAGCAGACTAATCTGGGGAGTTCTGATAGCAAAGGGAAAAGCCGGCTCGTCCTCCAACGACTCAGCAACGTATTGTGCGAACATTTGTTAATTAAACTTCATTTTCAACTACACATCAAAAGATGACATCTCTTCGGAAGATGTACTCTTTTCTGTTGTTGCACTCGAAGCTTCGTATGATTTTTCAGCGCCTGCCAGGGCGGCAATCCTAGCATCAAGCTTCTCTTGCAAAGTGGGATCAAAGTAGTGTTGCGCCAAGGAGACGAGCGCGGCCACGATAACTGTTACAGCCGGTCCAAGGAGGAAGGTAAAAAGACACTGCCAGTTGCCCCAACCCCAAGGAAACAGGAACCACTGGAATCCGCCTATGAACGTTCCGATAGAGGCCCAGCCCATGATAAACACGGAGAGGAACCCAGCAGCTATGCCGACGACAGCACCGGCTTGCGTGGCCTTGGGCCAAAGCCCAAGAAAGATCACGGGTCCAGTGATTTGCCCAATAATATTCCCGAGGAACAGCATCGTCATGATCGATGACGGCTGATAGACTGCTGCAATCGCAGCCAGTATGTTGACGACAAGGCCGAAGAGACGCGACCAGTTCAAGTCCCAGTTGTAGTGCTCCAGTGTTGGGCCGAGGATGTTCGAGAGGGAGTTTACGCGGGAGTCCAGGCTGGAACAGGCCAGGCAGATTGTGAGGAACACTACACAGACCATCAGCCACATAGGAAGAAAGCTAACCAGCTGAAAAAACCCGTCGCTCGCGTAGTGAACTGTTACGAAGCCGGCCGCTTCTGCGGCTCGGAGAATGAATCCCGTCGAACCGAAGAGAATGATAACTGGTAGCGTTAGGACCATGCCGAAGACCATACCCCACTGGATGTCCTTCACTGAGTTCGCGGCGAATCCCTTTTGCCAAAAGGCCAGGTCCGTAAAGGTAACGAAGAACACCGAAACGATAAGAACCGTGCCAGTCATGAGGCCTTCTGGTTCCCATGTGTTCGCGACAGACCAGTCCTCGGCGGGCAGTTCCGGAACCACCGAGATGAAGAGAGCTGCCACAACGACACACACGAGCACAACGATGATCGCGCCCTGAACCTGGTCCGTTACAACGGAGATGCGGAAACCGCCTATCACCGTGTATAAGACAGTAACCATCGCTGTGGCAACGGTAGCCAACACTGAAGGGTAACCCACCGAGAGCTCGTCGATACAGTAGGTGATCGCGGTCATGTCAGCGACCTGACCAAGCCAGCTCTGCATGACAGTGACGATCGTCATCAGAGTTTCTAGGCCGCGCCCGTAGCGTTTGCGGAGGTAGTAAAGAATCGTGTAGCCTTGCCAGTTGACGGCTTCGATAACTTTAGGGCCTACCCACATGAAAAAGACCCATGGGAGTGCGCAACAGACTGCATATCCAAGCACGGCCCACCATCCATCAGTGTACCCCGTCTCTACTGGCCCCGTGAGCACCCATGTGCCCATGAGGCCGGCAAACCAAGAGAATCCGATGACCCACCAGGGTTGTGTGTTCCGACCAGTGAGGAACGTTTCAGAAGGGCGACGAAACGCCACCTTGTGACGTCCGAAGACAAAAAGACCTAGTACGCCTAGGCACGTTAGGGAGAGGGCGATTCCCACGACTATGTGAATAGTCGGGGCAAAAAGAACTCGTCGGTATAACATCCGTTTCCTACGCACTAATTACAGTGATCAGGTTCAAGGGTAATTCTCAGCCAAAGGCACCCCTACGGTATAGCACTTATATCGGAATTTTTCCCTAAATAAACCCCACAAATCATGACAAACGCGTCGGATCGAATCTGGAGACGTTCCTTGATTCCTTGACACTCCCCTTTTCCTCTGGGCAACCTTCTTTGAAATGTGGCCACAAGTCCCCGTCAGTGCCCAACACCGCCGCTAGGTCATTTCTCACTGAGCTGATTTGATGGGCGGCGGGCATTTGCCGTTCCGCTGCCCGCACCGTCATGTAAGGGCAGGTGTGGCGGTAGCCCATCCATACCCGAGGCAGGCTCGGTGTCACGTCCGCTGCCGGCCCTAGCAACCAAGTTCGGTCACAGCCGACGCTATGGTGGTAGAGGAGCTGAAACGTATCATCGCTGAGACGCGGAGGCGAGAAGGCAATCACTCCAAGCAGTTCTGGGGCATTCGACGGCATCAAGTCGGTACTCAGGATGCCCCTGCCGATCAGATCCACGGCAGCCCACTGCGCTAACGCAGCACCCAGACTATGACCACATACGAGCACCTTGTAGTCCCGAGGGATCTTCTTGACCTCGTTGTACAGCCCCTCCGATAGAAGACTGTAGTTCTGGAAAAATCCGGAGTGAACATGGACGGGCTCGTTACTTTGGGTCAATCGAGTGGGAATTTTCTCCACCTGGAGATTCAAGCTCCAATCACCTATGCCCTTACTACCCTCGATGCCCAGCACGGCTATCTTACGTGTGGGACTCCAGATAAGAATACTGTCCCTCATGGAGACTCCCTCCCAGTCGGATCCGCATGTAGTTCGAAAGTACGTACCCAGATCATGCTCGAGCGAAGCTGCTTGTGCGACGACTAACGCTAGCAATAAGTGGTTGGTTACGCCAGGAGCACAAGGAACGTAAACTGGCTCACCCTTGGAGAGCTGCTTGGACTGTTCACACTCCCATTCCCTCATCGCCTCGCCTCCGCCACCCCGACCGCATGTTGGACCTCCCATCAAGCAGATCCCAATCGACATGATTTCCTGTGGGATGCTGATGGGCCGGCGCAGATCGCCGCCTACCCAGCGGCACGGAATGGCAGTGGAGTTCATTTGGCTGTAATGACATAGCTGCGCTTGAAGGACTGTGTGGCTCTGGGAGCCTGCCCGCGTCACGAAATTGAAAATGTAGACTAGCGAAGCGAAGACACCAGCAAAGTTCGTCACGTCCATTTATATAATTTCGTACAACAGATAGAAAAAAGTCGTCAGACAGGCACACACCCTCGAAAAACACGATTGAACATACACTGGGTGCTTTCAGAGGCAGCGTGAGCTGATTCCGCGAGGCATACATCCAGCAAGCGAGTCACATCGCTGCCTTCAGGAGCGTCATTAAACAATCCGTCCATGGCCATAAACGACGCCGTGATACGGTTGCCCCACGGCGGTGTGGAATCCTGTTGCAGCGTCTTGTGGCAGAGATGCATGATCTCGGAGGATATCTGGGGGTCGTACTTCAGCAGCTTCCAACTGGATACAAGCTCCTTTCGTCGCCGTTGAGCTAAGTCTTGTTCGGACAGCATCGATGCTAGAGTCCTCCGCTCGTTCTTGCTTTGGAATAACAGGCGTTGCTTGAGGAATTCATCCTTGCTCTCCAAGAAAGCGTACATGACATTTGAATGTCGGACCGCTAGGTCCGACAGAAACTTCGTTGGGTCAGCAGAGAAATCGGTGACATCTTTGCAGAGGTCGAGGTCGGTCTCCTGGGTGGAGCAAGGAAACACTCCACTAGGTCTTTCCGGATGCGGGATGACACGTTCGCAGTTGTCCGCCGATGTCGGCTCGTGGCCATTGAGAACCAGTTTTACTTGGCGGCTCCCATACCGGTACAATCGGCAGACATTGTGGCAGGCCATCAGTATGAGGTCAGACAGTTTGGAAAACCCAAAAACTGTAGGCGAGATCTCCCTTTTGTACCTGAATGCTTCATCCTTGGGAGTCTCACGAGAACATCAACGCGCATTTGAGTTGTGAGAGGTACATAGCGCCATCTGGCTGCTTTTTGAGGACACCTTGCAGGTAGAAGTGCAGCTCTGGCAAAGAAGCAATGACTCCGGGTCGTGAGATCTGCATTAAAAGGCAAAAACTCGCTCACAGAACTGTCGTGCTCGGTGCCCACAGGGCAGGTGGCAACCGGCAACAGGAAGTCATGCTTAAACTTGAGCATTCCGACCTGGATTCCGAACTGAATCAGATGACACAGTTTCCCAAGAGAAAAGAGGGAGACAGCTGACGGAGTCAGGTTACGCAAGCACCACGACATTCCATAGCGGCCGCCCTTCATTCGATAAGCGTCGCGCGCCCGCCGTCGAATGACTTCAACAATGTATGAGTGTAATTCGATCCACACCACCATTGGGAAGGAACTTCTAGCGACGTGAACACACACCCACCCGTGAAACCAAGCGGGGCGTTCGATGAGAAAAATGCCAGTCTTGGGACACAGGGACTGCGGGTCCTCGCTGACGAACACAGACGGGAAGCGAGTGATTAGATCGGAGAAGAACACACTGTCACCTTCGACCCCGAGATCCTTAACTCCCACTCCGAGCTCGGCGCATCGGCGACGCACTCGGCGAAAGAGCGGCATGATCTGGTCGTGGTAGAGCGACAGCACCGCGGCACATACATGTCGCACCTCCTCTCTATCCGATGAGGGCAAGTGACCTGTCAGCGAGTTGGCCTCCTCGAGGAACGGGCAGGACTCCATGGTGGTCATCCGGAAACCGGACTCGCGTCAAGATTGTTGTATTTTTCTGGCTATGTTGCATGCTGAGAAATTTACGAAGGTGAGGAGTGCAGTTCCACAGTTGCTGCCAGCAAGGTACGAGCCCCGTACGAGTCGGGAATTTAGGTACATAGCACACACAACTCGGTTGATTCCTTGTGTTTTACATGCTTGCCAGAGAAGAGATGTCAGAAGTGAGTGCAGCGTTTATCCCGAAGGGTGTGGGAGGATCCGAAACCATAAAGCCAGATCTCCTGGTACGAATAGTAGTGTGCAAATCAAGTGCGGGGTTAATGTGAAGGACCATAGGCAGCCCTTCACTTCCCCAGTCGGGGACGGTGCTAGCCATTTACGGGCACGTTCACGGTGTCCTAATCTGAACCAGGGGCTTTCTGGCTACGGAGAGGCCAGCGAGCCCTGATCGATTTCCAGACTGTTTTCAGAGAGTGTCTCTCTGGCCATCGACGATGGACCCGAGGGCAGGTCCATGTGGGATGGTCTTGAGCAAGGCCACGTCAATGCCTGTCGGTTAATTGTAGTATTGCTGTGGAGGAAGTCCGAGACAGTCCTGCATGTCTGCGGGGCGCCCATGAAATATTACGCGATCCCAGTTTTCTCATACAAGAGGTACCGTTCGGCTACTGTTGTGAACGTAAAAGAAACCTACACTGAAGAGGACCCTTGTACAGCGTCCAACAGAGGAGCTGCACGATTCCGTATCCCATAAACATCGAAATCTCAAGTATTCTACGCAACATTCGTTCTCGAAACGACACACACGAATTCCGAAGCTAAATAGTTATTTGAGATCCACTTAATGAACGGATCGACAGGTCCGCCTAATCTCATGCCTCTGGCGCCAGTGACGTTCACGTCATGTCGAGAACCGCTCATGGAGGTCTTGGCTGTGAAGAAGGAGTGCTTGCCGGGTCTGCCTGACAAAGTGCATCCCGCTCATGAATCGTCGAGCATGTTGGGCGGGCAGATGTGTGAGTTGCCGCATTCCGAAGTGATAGTGACCTTTTTGGCAAAGCTCTCTGAGATCGGAGGCGAAGTGCCTCCAACACGCAGGGACGAGTGGTGCCGTCAGGTGGGGGCCTACGCGAGGGAGCGGCAGGAGGAGCTGCAACGCTCACAAGCAGCGTTATTGCAGGAGGGATCGGAAGAGAACCAGATCCCCACCAAGGTAGAAGAGCCTGTACAATTGGTTGAGAGGACGGAGGAGACCCAACCGCCTGAGAAGGCCGAAACGGCCGAACAGTCTGAGAAGGCTGAAACGGCCGAACAGTCTGAGAAGGCCGAAACGGCCGAACAGCCTGAGAAGGCCGAACACCGTCAGAAGGCTCAAAAGCCTGAGAAGGCCAAGAAGGCTGAAACGGCTAGAGAGACGCCTGACACCTACCTTGAACCTCCTGAACAAGAGGAAGACAAACCGCGACGCAGATCGCGGACTGTGTCAAACGAGGAGTTACGACCGCCTGACAAGAGGCTTCGTAGGTCAACCCCTCCCCCAATTGACGCTCTGTTGGGATCGACCCTGGAAACTGTGCTCCGACCTGTGACCGAAGACGCCAAGACGTTGCAACAGCTGGCTCTTATCACCGAGCAAGCCAAGAATTGGTCTCGGCATTGGGTCGTGGAGAGCAATTCTTTGCGGAACGACACCATTTCCTCTGACGGGGTTCCTGGTCAACTGGTGACGGAAGCCCAAATTTACCGCATGCTCTTCTTTGGAATCGACAATTGGCGACCGCAGAATCTGCGGTTCAGGGAAGGGCAGGTGTCGGATCGTTTGGAGACTGCGCTGACGCCGCGCGCCCTGCGGATCAGTTTCGCTCCTCCAGAACGGACAAAGTGTCATGCCTCAAGAAAACCCCAACTGGTTTGGACGCCCGGTAGAGGCTTCGACACAAGGCACCTCCATCATATGGACCACGTCTCTGTGCACCTCAAGACCAAGGCTCTCGCTGATATGTGGAGCTCGCCTGACAAGATTCATTACTATGACGAGGAGGCGCTTATGAGGTGAGGGTGAACGGCGTTGCCCATGCAGAGGATTCAACATGATCAGACAACCCCCCAGTTTGAGCACCGAAACAGAAGCAGTCATGAAACACCTGTGGGACACCGCTGTCGACAGCAGCGCATCCTTGCAGAAGGACTTCGCCGCACTTGAGTCGATTTGCACCAAGGTGAAGTGCTGCCCATATAAGTCGTTGAATCTGGAGGTGGGCGTGGCGTCTGGGGCGCCTCCTCTGCCCGTGCCTATAACCACCCGACGTCTGGCTGAAGCGGCGCCGAGCTACTTGTGGACTGTAATACTCCATTGTGGCGAGGATGACCCCGATGAGTGGATTTCGGAATTGCTTGGATGTGATAACTCCACTCGGAACAGACGGAGGGGATGGCAGATAGCTCAGGAGGCATTCTTTGCGAGTTGGTCCAAGTTCACAAAGAGCGTCATAGGTTCGTTGCGGCCCAAGCTCATATCCTTGTATCGACGACTAGAGAAGGATGTGAAGAAGCCGTTGCCTCCGTTGTCAGACCGCCTCATACATCAGCAGTTTACCACGCCAGAGGAGCTGCATGACATGCACCGACGTCTGGGTCAACGACGACGCCAAGTCTACCGCCAGATGCAGGAGGATCTTTTCTGCGCCAGTTGGGAGTCCATGACCCGTCCTATCGTGAATTTAACAGAGCCAGTGAGCGACCATGCCGCACAACGCCTCCGGGGCTACATTCATCTTCTGATCGAAATGGAGCTGGACAACGCTCCGTACGCGTCCATTAAGGAGCCTTGGCTGCTTAGCATGCTTAGCCAACGCTTGTCGGATCTGTCCTGCAATTTAAGCAGCGAACTGGCCTGCGATCTGGAGACGCAGGTGGACGGAGCAGTCGCGGAGTGGCAGCTCAGATGCAGGCAAGAACTGGAGCCCCCTCAAGAGAGCTCCTTAATGGAGCCTATACCACTCGAGAGAGGTCTTAGGCCCTGCTTGCTGTCAGAAAAGGAAAGAAAAGACCGGGAGAGACACTCACCCTACCGCTTACCGATGCCCTTCCCAGGTCCCTACCGCATCGCGTGGAACACTGTGGGGTCCATAGCGGACAGGGATCGCGTTACCGACCCGCCATCTCCGGGGGAGAGCGACAGCGGAGGGCGTAGTCGGCGAAGCAAGCGAATGCGCCACTTCGTCCCAGAGGAGTTCGTGGATTCGTGCGGACGGCTTACGACCAGCATCGCGGCGCTGTCGAAGGAAAACAGGAGAGATCTAGCTGTTCATTTGATGAGCCAGGATCTGACGGGACCCATTATTTTGATCGAGAATCACAAGGGCCGCGCTGTAATCGCCTATGACTACATTGAACGAGGATCATTCGTTTGTCAGTACAAGGGGGAGTTCATTGAGAGCCCACACCAGGCCGCAGAGATGGAGAAGCACTATGAGAAGCTTCAACTGGGCTGTTACATGTTCTACTTTGGGAACCCACTGACCAGCAAAAAGTGCTGTATAGACTCCACCGACGAGCTTCTGAAGTATGGCCCTGGACGTCTGGTGAATCACGGTCGTGTGCACTGCAATCTGCAGCTCAGCTCCGCGTCCCCAAAGACTTTTGCTGACGGGAGGACGACGCCCGTTCTGTACTTTGTGGCCAACCGAAACATTTACCCAGGCGAGGAGCTGCTCATAGACTATGGCGACCGAGACCCTCAGGTGATTAGGGCCAATCCGTGGCTAAAATACTGAGGCTCGCGAACACTATTTTTTTTGCGGAGTTGTCTGTTCTGTGACACGTGATTAGAGCCACTTTTTCTTCTGCATAGCTCGACTGGCGGTCGATGAAGCCTGTATCACTGCCAGGGTGATGAACGCGAGTGCTACGATAACGTAGGTGGCGTTGAAAGAGTCGTGGAGGGCGTCGAATCTTCCCGATACCTCTGTGGCCTGAATAAGCGACACGGGAGCCACTCACCAAAAAAAACTTGCTGTCCGAGCCCAGTGCTACCACACAGGAAGTGGATGCGCCGGCACCGCAAGCGAAGCTTTTCACGTGCTTCACAGAAAACGAGTGATGGTACGTCAGCGAGGTGGTTACCGGAGCCCTTGGTGCGTAGGCTGGCAGAGCCTCCTCCAGGTCGTGCTTCTGGAGCTTCTTCATGGCCTTTACATCTGCGATTTCAGTCACTGGTCTGCGAGCCGACAGCAGCCGCAGAGGCGTCGCGCTCAGCCCGCTCGGAGTCCCTAGCAGCGCGTGGGGAGTTGCAGCTCCACCCCTGGTGTGGCTCACCCCGAGAGCGGTTACATGTGTATCGATGACGTAGGTCCGGTTCGACGAGGTCAGCAGACTGAGATTGAACCCGCTGTATATCTTTGATGTGGTGTCTTCTTGCTGTATGACAGACTTGGCCAATAGAGACACTATCGACGTGGTATCTCGATCCAGGTGGAGTTCTAGGGCGAAAACGTCAGTTAGGTGCTTCCGCCTATTCCATGATGTAAGGTACAACGCGCCATCCTCAGCGAGGACTTGCAGGTCCTCTTCCATCACTTCCGGCAGCTCCAGAGACAACAGCACACCTCCAGTTAGGCGGTTGATGGCGATTAGGTCCTGGACCTGCCGTCCGTCAGAGCTTCGCGTTGCGAGTACAAATTGGATCAGGTAGGTTGGCACTTTCTCCATGACTTGACCCGAGAGCTTCACTACCCGGCGGCGAGGCGCAGAGTCGTTGCCCGCAGGCAGCGGGGTGGCGTGGTAGTACGCAGCCGGCAGGTCCCAGTGCCACGAGGCGCTCGTGGGTGTGTCTAGGTTGAGCACACGGTAGCCGGAAATCCTGGTCCCCGTAGACAAGACGAAGAACAATCCATTCTCACTCACGGGGGCGCCTCGAACTGTCGCAGCGAATTTCTCGTCACAGGTCACTGTGTAGAGGACGTTCTCCCTGACGAGTAGTACTCCCGCCGCAGCCTGCTCGAGCTGTCCAAGGGGACTATAAAGACGGAAAGCCGCAGTTCCGTCAAGGCCCCGGTACTGCACCAGTAGGCCTGCGTCCGCAGTTGCCAACGTTACCGACGTCACACTGAACGGTGTAGCCTCCCAATGGCTCCAGAGAACCCCCTGAGAAGCTGAAAGACAGAAGACGTGTCCAGCACGAGATGCCTCGCACCAGCAGTCCGCCGAATCCAGAACCAGCGGTCGAGGCTCTCCCGCCATCACCGGCTCCACAAACCGTCCTTCCAGCGGGGAGAACTCAGTCAGAAGAGAAGTCACTGTGGAGCCCACCACAGGACTAAAAGGCTCAACCACCTCGCTGCGAGTTAAGTACTCGTGACGTGACCATACCGGCGTGATGTGCTCTCCGACCTCAGCAAGGATTGTCGTCCCATCAGCTGTGGCGCACAAAAACCTGTTTCCTTCGCCAGTGGCGACCTCAACAGGTCCCAAGTGCGTTGGCCATCCACGAAGCATCTTATTGGACCGTAGATGACGCAAAGACCACACGTCGTTCTTGAGCGCGTCGAGGGAGAGAATTTCAATTGGGTTGTCCGACGGCTGTACCAGAACCGTCGATGGTGATAGTAGCCAGGCTCGCCCTTCCAGGCTGAGAGGCTCTGACATAGACACACCAGACGAGCGACAATGGGCGAGGGAAAGCGACGTGAGGGACATGGTGGTCTCAAGTAGAACCAATGTGTCAGGTCGCAAGGAGGTCACTTCAACGGCGGCGGAATGGGATTTGATCACGCCGGAACATTCAGTTAGTTCAAATGACAACTGAGTGGGGTAGCGCAGCACCACACCGTCATCCACGAAGCTCACATTCTCGATGGACTCAAAGTCCAGCTGGAAAGGAGTGAGTGCAGCCGAAGGTTCTGTGAGCTTGCCTCGCAGAACGCCTTGCGACGTAACTGCGACAACAGAGCTGCCGCGCACTTGCAGGGCGCGAATGCGCGCCGTGTCAAGGGCGGCAAAGGCCGGCACCCGATCCAGGAGTCCGGCAGCGGGGCGTAGCAGACGCGTTACGGACCGGTCGGGCTTCTGGGTAACGAGTAGGAATTCGCCTGTCTCTACTGCGGTCACGATCGGTTTCCCATTCTCCAAGGGTTTCTTTCCGGAGGACCAGACAGTGAGGCCTCGCTCATCGTACGTTTCTATGCGGTAATGATGGTCGGAGGTCAGGACCGCCGTAACGAAAGGCTTCGAAAACGCCAGAGTGTCCACAGACATCTCAGGGTCTGCGGGACTCCGCCACAGCACCGCACCGTTGGTATCCAGGTGGGCCACGCGTCCCTTGGCGGTTCCTACGACAGCAGCGCCGGATGTCAGTGTCAACCTGGACACCTCTGGTAGTGTCCTCAGCAGAATGTCCCGACGACCGATCTCGCTGACCGTGATAGACAGCGCTACGAATGGTAAAAGCAGCCACCACATGGAAATCGAGTTTAAGCTCAAAGCTTCATCAAGCTATGCGCTATTTCCTGTGGAAACGTGCGCATCCTAGCCCAAAGTGCCTTTTCCGAACAGCTTATGGACGTGTGTTTTTCTGGCGAGGTTCAGCGCCATGTTGAAGCAGAGGATACATAACGAGCAGAAAACACAGCCACGATCAACTGGGGGCTCTTCCATAAAAACAGTCGTCAAGCATCTGAACGGCTCTCCTCCGTGAACGGGTATTTGGAGTGCTTTCCGACTCCAGCGGAGAGCAAAGACCATTCCAATTGGTGCTGCCGGAGATCGACGGTGATGTTCCGGCCGAGCTCCAACATGCGGTTGGCTACTAGCTGCTTTTCCCTTTTAAACCAAGGAGATATGGTTTTCAGAATTTGCATCCAGTCCCGACCGAAATCGACCTCGAAGACGGAAAACCATTTTGGGACGGTCAAGTCGCAATGGTAATCATGCCGTGATCTTGCTGAGTCCGGAGACCGATCCAACGCGTCACGATCGGGGTCAGTGCCAAGTACGGAAGCGCCCAACTCAGTAACCCGCAACGACACATTGAATGGGTCGTTAACGAACTCTTCAGCGGCAGCCTGCAGTTGATCATCGAGGCTCTCCGGGCGGATAAGCGTATCAGACGATATGACGCGATACTTGCTCTGCAGTACGAAGTGGATTCGGGGATCAAATGGGACGTGCAATGCCAAAGGCGTGGGCTTGGGGGTCCCGTCACTAGACTTCCGAGAGTCTCGAAGGAGGCCTGAATTACAACGTGGCCAGTGTCTCACAGTTCAATATCTGTGACAACGTCAAATCGTGCTCACCCAACTCGACACCTATCTTGGAGAAGAAGGACTGCCGGGCCAGAGACGCAGACG
>NW_027151587.1:0-2934 GCF_019968955.1 Porospora cf. gigantea A | reverse complement strand
ATAACAATGATGTATGTGCAGGCGGCGCTCCTGACTTGCTACGGCTTAGGAGGCAGAATGTTCAAACACAACGACGAGATGACCTTCCAGAGTGAGGGGCATAGAAGACTTCCGAGATTTGGAATACGGGGCGGAAATAGGTTTTGGAGACCAAGGTCGTGAGAAGCCAGGCGCCTGACGTCGGAAAACTCACCACATTTTCGTTCCCCGCACTTTTAACCCGCTGAGATGCAACACCCTGCAGAAGTCCTCCCACGTGGCATCCTCGGGCACTCCACTGACGCCAAGCCGGGGCCGCAGAACTGCCTCCATGCCGCGTTTTCCATTAACAATATGAACTTCTGACGACTGATGGTCTTTGGTGTCCTCTCGCCGCTGCATCCAGCAAATCAGCTCCGCCGCGTCCTCTGCAGTTCCTACTGACATTTCCTTCATGAGAGACGCAACGATTTCTCGATCCACACACGACTTCGTCTTTCGGCCTGCAGCGCGGTCTCCAGAGAGTACTCGGAACAAGAACCGTCGGGTGTCATAAAACGTGGCCACCTCGTCTGTTTCTCTTTTTTGGCCTCGGGCTAGGAAGGGGGAAATGCTCTCAAGCGCCGGCTCCAGCCAAGAAGGGTCGATACCAGACTCCTCTGTGCAGAGGGCGTCCACGGCAGGAACAGGGGTGTTAGCAGCGATTGGGGTAGGAGCTCGACCTTTCAGGCCCAGCACCTCGAAGATGCTGTCGTGGTCTCGCAGCACTCTCTTTTGAGCCTCTAGTCTGGTCACAGGTGCATAGTCAGACTCTGAAGTCGTCTCAGACGCTGACGATGGCTCCGATGCTGACGATGGCTCCGACGGAGGTGATGGTGGAAGCTGACACCGTTTGTGTCGTATGCGAGCGGATCTTCGTAACGGAGGTTCACATTTCGCTGCCTCTAAATGCTGCTCAGACATCTGTTCCTGAGGCCAGGCAGTCCTATCTGAAACCTGCACTGTTTCATACAGGACTGCCTGAGAACCTTTAGGCTTTGTTTCCATTTCTGCCAGTGAGGCTGACAAGGCGAGCGCTAAAGCCAGGTCGTCATCTTCATCTGAGGACATGCGTCTCAAATTGCTTATTTCGTCAATGTGGTCAAGACTACTCTTACTCTTGTCCTCCGCTACTCTGTTGCTTCTCCTCTTTTTTACCCATTGCTGGAGCTCTCGGTCGTCGTTACCCTACGCAAGACCTCTTTCGGATACCGCAAGAAAGTCCTTTGTCTACGACAGCTCTTTCCCTGAACATCCTATGCATGACATCTCATCGCCGGTGGTAAGCGATAAGGCGTGCATTTTTCGTGTCTCGGGGCTCAATGGCTGGGGAGATATCATGGGCGGAATTTACACGATGTTTGAAGCTTGCACGGCAAATCGTCGAGGATTTTTAATGGATGGTCCAGACCATATCCTGAACCGCTATTTCGTCCCCAGAGAATATATGTGGTCCCTTGTACCACAGCCACCGCTAACCGGCAACTCTGGAGCTGTACAACCTCCTCTCGCAGAAATTGTCCTTTCCAATGAAACTTACTCGATTTCCAACAACGACAATTCCGCTTATGAAAGAATTGTGGCAAGATTCGACTCGGAGAAGAAGAAGATAAAACATCGCTTGTGGTACCATCGGCATTTGATGGGCGATGTCGGCCGTATCGGCGCGGACTTTCCATTCATGGAGACTGATAGACTTACAACTATATGGGCTGTACAGGCCACGGTTTCGCGAGTAACCGGGTTCATGGGCCAGCTTGAAGCTCCTATCGTCATCGCTTTTTCAGAGAAAGGACAGGCACTCCCAAGCAGATTGTTTCGCGGTGAGATTTCCTGGTCTAGTGTGAGGCGGCAGGCCGACATTTGGTTTCGCTTGTTGAGTCCCACTGACTTTTTACGAACTCAACTGGAGAGAACCATTTGCCGAACTTTCTTCTTGACAGACCACCTTGACCCCACCTGGAAGCCTGACACGGCTCACTCCATTTACCCACAGGCACTAGAACGAGTGATACGTAACTGGAGCTCTGTTCAGCGGCTCCAGGTGATGACCCCCATTTGTACAGGATTATCGGAGGTGCTACGATTGAGCCCGTGGACTTCCTCCGTTCAAGAGGGATTATCTCTATCGGAAGCGCTGTTGAAAGTGTTTCGTCTGTCGGCAGAGGCGCTAATCCCAGAGAAGGAATCCCGCCTTCAGTTCGACATCCTTCGGAATCACATGGTTCCAATTCTGGAGAGCGGGTTTTTTGCAGTTCACTACCGGACAGGGGACCGTGTAGCTAAGCTCCACCAGCGTAACGACAAGCGCAACGAACCCACTCCGGAGGGTACCCAGCGGTGCATCGACATGGCGCCTGGGCTCGGTCTCTTCATGTCCGACCATGCCAAGCTGCGCGAGAAGATGCTGGTGAATGATCGTTTGATACCACTTTCCGTACCGGAGTACAAGCTTCTCCACAACGCGGCTCACAAAGGACGTAAATTGCAGGATGCGTGGGACAGTTTGCTGACGGAGTGGCTGCTATTGATACAAATGGACCAAATTGTGGTGACGAACAGCGGGTTTGGCGGATCGGCGGCCATGTTCCTCGATCACAGCAAGGTGCACATCTGTCAAAAAGGTTTTGAATGAGTGAAGAACCAACCACTTTCTGTCAAAAAGCTCGTAGTTCCGCGCGATTTGGCCATTTTTAACTAGAATGACCTATGACGAGTTCCTTGGAAAGGTTGTCGACAAGCGGACGTTCACAACAAGTGATTTACCCCTGGATCTGCATGACTCGTTGAGGGACGTGACGGTGAGCCACATTGAGGGGACTCGGGACAGCCTAATACTGGACAACGTTCTCTCACTGGAGGAATGTGCGCACATCAACGCGAAAGCTGATGAACTCGGATTTACTTTCTGGAACG